>NC_056735.1:1125605258-1125650258 GCF_019279795.1 Protopterus annectens
TTTCCTGGTCAGGAACCTCTGTTTCTCAAACTGCTGCATGTGCTTGTCAGGATACCTGCCAAAGGGGGCATTGTACTCGATAATGGGTCTGATAAGGGAGGAGTACAGGGATGTTTTGGCCAACTTGTTCCTGGATGAAACACCCTTATTTATGAGGTGAACCATATAGAAAGCCTTCCGTATAACAGAGGCAATGTCATGGTCAAAAGTCAGGTTGCTATCAACCTGTGTGCCTAAGTCCTTCACAACTGATTGCATGCTTAATACATTGTTATTAATCCTGATAATTAGTAGGTATGACATTTTCTGCAAAGAGGATGATGCATTTCCTGGCATTCAGTCTGAGGCCATACTTCTGACAGCAGTCATTAGTTTGGGTAAGGCCCTCTTGGAGGATGTTCACATCACTAGGGGAATTTAAGACAGCACCCAGCTTGCAGTCATCTGCAAACCTGGTCAGCCACAGACCACTGATTTTGGCTTGCACCTCAGAAAATTATATCCCAATCAGAAGAGGCCCCAAGACCGATCCTTGGGGTACACCACTCATTACTGGTCTACTAGAGGTGGCTTTCCCTACTTTGACTGATTGGGTTCTATCAGTGAGCCAGTTAGCTACCCATCTGGTAACGTACAGGTTGATGCCTAGCTGGGAGAGTTTATATATTATGCTCAAGTTAGGAATAGTGTCAAAGGCTTTGGCGAGGTCAAGCGTAGGTGCTGTGCACTGTGTTCCCCTTATCCATGTCTTTGGTGACTGTTTCAAAGAAGTTAACCAAATTTAACAAGCATGGATCTCCCTTTGACAAAACTGTGTGGGGTCAAGCTTTTGGAACTTGCCAATGTCCTTGTTTATAAGTCCATGATGATGCGTTCCATGGCCTTGCAGATCAGGCTAGTCAGGCTGATGGGCCTATAATTGCCTGGGTCAGTGGAAGCTCCACCTTTGTGTAGAGGGATGACAGTTGCTATCCTCCATTCAGCTGGGATGAAGCTGGTGCTCAGGCTTTAGTTGAATAGGGTGTCTAATGGAGCTGAGAGCTTATGCCTGAGTTCATGCAGGATGCAGCCAGGGATGTTAGGTCCCATGGAGACCATACTTTTTGCATTTGAGAGGGCAGGTGCTGGGGATGTCCTGGTTTACTGATGGGGGAAAGGGGGGTGAAGTTTTCACTGAACCTGCCTGCCAGCAGGTTGGCTATATATGTGGAGTTTGTGTATTATGTGCAGTATGTATATGCTCCGAACACATTATTGATTACATTTAGAGGTAGTTACACAAATGAGGGTGTGGATAACAGAGTAGGACATTACAGTAATGTGATGCAGGCTAGTCTGCACCCAGGTGTACTAAAAGTATAATTCCACATTGTAGGATAACAGCAGAACTGTTTGCATTGTTGAGAAAGTGAAATGACAGAAAACTATGTATACAGTGTATGAATTTTGTACTACCTGGCATAATATTATTGTACTCCATAGTAAGTCACTATGGCTACATTACCCTTTAATGTTTAACTGGCCCTCAGCATTATGTCAGACATTTGCATAGACCTAAAATGTGACATCAACACACTGACCATACCTTGTGTGTACTGTTGCGGACATTTGACAAGGTGATGGCAGTCCTATCCCTGGACTGAGACCACATGTCCTTGTTTTCATTTGATGCATTCAGGTTTGGGGTATAGCACTGTAGGGCTTATCAATGCATAGCAATGAGAACATCACCAGAGGTGACATACTGAGTGGGAACACTGTTCTGTCACTGACATGAGATATGCAGTCACAACAATGAGAGCAATCACCAGAGGTGTCATACTGAGTGGGAACACTGTTCTGTCACTGGCATGAGATATGCAGTCTAGCTGTCTAGACAATACACTTTGTGTCAGTAGAATATTTCTCATTCAGGTCTGGGGTGTGTTTGTATGGTTTGGGTCATCCAGAAGTGTACTGGCAGGCCTTATGTAAATGTTGCTGCTCATTCATGTCCTGCCAAGTCTTCCAAGATGACAGTACTGCATCTGTATAAGTTTTTAGGTTTTGTTACTTCTCTGTACTAAACACGGTTATGTGATGCTATCATGTAACCGATGTACAGACGTGATTAGTAGGTCTGGAACTGCGATCTGCATTACATTAGATATGTATCCTATCTGAAATTTATAGACATTCAAAAATGCCTAGAATTTCAAGTCTGTCAGTAACACACGAAGAGGATGTTATTTTCAAACAGCGTGAATATAAATGTAGATTGTGTTGCATGCATGCATACATACACACATACGTACATACATACATACATACATAAATGGAAAAGTAGCTATTTGTCAAAATATAGGGTTATAGATGGCATGAGATTCTTTGTTGCAGCCCTTACTTTTTACTGCCTTGGTAAAAGTACCCCTGTAATTACTTACTATAATATACTAGGAATGGTACTAAAAAGTATATGGGAAATCTATATAGACTGCATTTGCTTCAGCTTTCAAATGCTAATCAGTGTAAATTAACTGTACTTCATTCAAACAGGCAGGAAAGATGTGAAAGTTGAAAACATTTTACCACAATGAATGATAGAAAAAAAAGTGAGAAAAGAAAACCAGTAGGATGGAATCACTATTAGACAATGGGAGGGTGGCTATGTGTTAAAGGAACTGCCACAAAAAACACAAGGTGCATTTTAAGTCTCACAAGGGATAATTGGCTGCAGCAAAAAAAATGGCTGCAAGGGCAGTTGGCTTAGTGCCCTAACCTATGAACCTATGAACAAATAGTTATGGTGTGATTTCTGAAGGACAACATAGAGCATCAGTTAATGAGATAATACTTTTAGAGCAGTGATTAGATTAATTTGAAAGCTGCATGACATGTTTACAGAAAAGATGCAAAATATTTTATTATTTTAGAATACCTGGACATTTGTTAGTCAACATGTTTCTTTGCAAGGCACAACTGTCCAAAGCAATGCTGTGCTGTAAAATGAGGGAAATATGTATGACTATAAAAGTGCACTTACATCATCACACACACACACACACACACACACACACACACACACACACACACACACACACGCAAGCAACACTAAGAACACACTGTATGAAAAGTAATTGATAGTGGAGGGGAAAACATTTGTAGCAACAAGCATGAAAAATACTATTGCCTAGGCTTGAATACTTTATTTGCAAAAGCAAGTACATAGTAAAGTAGCTATCACCTCATTGCTAAAGAGGTTCCAGGTCTATGTGGGACAAGAAGATAGCATCTCCAGCAGAGTAAAATCCAGTCATTCAGCTAATTTAATTGCTCATGAGTGGGGGAAGGAAAATACAAAAGGACAAACTACAGCTGCAAGTTCTAAGCATTTCCTCTAAAAACACCCACTGAGAGTTTGTGTAATCTGACCTGCAGTATTCTAAAAAGGCTATTTGAAAACCTTGCCTCTAGCTGAACATGTGACTTAGAGTACTAAAATGTAAACAAACTGCTCTAGTAAAACATCTGAGCCAGTGCCCCTTTAAGTACTAAAAACTGTTTTCCTCCAGACAAGTGAGGAAAGTTGAGTGCTGTAGTAATTTGTAACTTATTTAGTGCTTACAATAAGTTCTGAACAAGTGCTGAGCTCAAAGAAACAGATTTGAGTGCTAAAACTATAAAAAGATGGCTAGTTGCAAGGGAAAATTTGAAGAACACACGTTATGGCGCTAGGACTAGTTTAATCCTAGTTAAGTTTGGGGGGGGGGGGGGCTTAGGAGCTCACAAATGGTCCTGGACACAGCAAATCTGTATCTGGACAAGACCTGCCACAGGAAGGGGGGTGGCGCAAGCTTAGAATTTTTTTTCTTCCGTAAAAGTGGAAATGGAGAAAGCTGGAACAAAAGTTAATTCAACGTTAAGAATCTGAGTGGGTTGGCCTTTACAAATGTTCTCTATTAGAATGAACTAATGACACTGGACTGGGAGGAGTGTCACAGATCAAATGTATAGTATGGGTGGGCAACTGCCAAGCCACAGAGTATAAGAACACCACAACACTACGGAGGGTGGGAAAAATTACAATTCCTAGCTGTAGCCACTAAATGAAAGTTTTAAACTGATCAAGTAGCAAAAGCAGACTCTAGAGAATGCTTTTAACTGTAAGCAGACTATTATAGTAATGCATACTATTACAGATGTTCATCGTGTTACCCTGCTGCAGTCATCACACTTGGGTTATCCTGCCATCAGGCGGTCCCGCAGTCAGCCTGAATTCCAAAGTCTTGGTCCGTCGTCTGTTGCTGTCGCTTCTTCCCTGACGTCAGTGCGCCAGGGGTATATAAGAGGCATCCAACGCCATTTTCCCCAGTCTTTCTTGTCGCGCGGTGCCCGAAGCAGTTCGCAAGACACCTGAGATTTTCAATTCGAATTTCAGTCCGAAGTCTTCAATAAAGCGAAGTACCCCATTAGGGAACCTTTTCTTGCCTCAGTCCGATGTCAGAAAAAGTTAACAATTGCATTTCTTGTGCGAAGCAAATACCTCATAAGGACTTGCATTCCTATTGTATTCCTTGCCTAGGCCCAGACCACGACATCACAGGTTGTTGGTTTTGTGCTAGGTTTAATAAACTATCAAACGTTGTTTTGACTTTGCACGACATTACTTTGGTAGGAAATTTAATTATATCATGCCGTTGGAGCAGCCGACGACCGGCATGCATAAAAAAATGCAAGGATAAGGACAGGTAGCCTAGGAACAAGCCAAACTCTGAGGCCTCGGCTGGGCCTGTCACCGGTTCTCCGGTTTTCAGTGAGGTGCCTACGCAGCCCCTGACTACCGCAGAACTGGAACCCCAGACAGCTGTGGATTCTCAAGCGGACTCTACTAGGCCGCAGCCATCTTCATTAGGCCCTTCCGACACCGGAGCAGAAGTAGACCCCAGTGCAGTGGAAACGCCTTCGGTTGCAGAAGGTGTTTTCAGACAGACTACACTCGCCATTAAATCTTACTCTAAACTTAAAGCTCCTTTAAAACCAAAAAAGACTGTGCATCAGTCTATAGTACTAGGCCCCATGCCTAAGAAACAGATGCTTAAGATGGCTGAAGATTTGATTACCCTAATCAGGGGTTCCCATCCCCCTCCTGATAAGACCAAGACAAGAGGAAGACTCTGCTTCCTCTGACCAGGTTTCACTTTCCTTAGATTCTTCTCAGGAACAGATTACTCTTTTCCACCTTATGAAGACTCTGATGCTGAAGACTCTATTCCCTCAGCATCTCCCCCTGAAGACTACTCCTTTGGGGAAACTTTACATACCATGAATGAACATTTTCACTGGGAAGGCCAGGACTACTATGATTCTAAGTAAAGGCTCAGAGTTCCTTTATTTACCCCAGCGCAGACCTCTTGCTATCCCTCCAGTTTTAGATATTGTGGATGATGTTTACTTGGGAGTCTAGTCTAAATCCAGACTCTACCTCCTGCTCCAGCCAAACCAGACAGATACTACAGAGTACCTGACTCACACAAATTCCTTTATAAAAGCCCTGTGGCTGACCCAGAAACAATTTCCCAGGGTCCTAAGGGAGCTAAAGCTTCTATGGCTAAAAATCCTGTGCCCTCCGAAAGGGATTCCAGAGCCCTAGATAGATGGGGAAAGAAAATGTACACCTCAGCAACTCTGGCTATGAGAGCATTAAATTGTCACTTTCACATGCTGAAATATCAGCAATTCCTAATGCCTCAATTAAAACAAAAAATGAGCACACATCCTGAAGAGTCTGAATCTAAGGAAATGCAGGATCTGTTGCATGCAGCTGAACAGGTGGGCAAACATACTTTACAATGCGCATTTGATTCATTGGAAGCTTCCTGTCGAGCAGCTTTTACTGGCTTTCATACGTAGACATGCTTTGTTAAAAGAACAGATACTTCCTGATGTTAAAGCAAAATTATTGGATGCACCTTTACAGCAGGATGGATTTGGTGCCAAAGCAGAAGAGGTTTTAAAGATAATTGAGGATAAGGCAAAGTCTATGCAAACTGTCAAGGAATTTTTGCATGTGCAACCCCCTCGTTTCAGCAGAAATTGGCCGACAAAAAAACTGGTCCTTTCCAGCTTCTGACAGATCACAGAGGGGCAAATACAGATGCCCAGGGGGCAGAGGTCAGTCACAAGGCCCTTACAAACCTCGCTAATGGGGTACTGCTACCCAGAAAGGAGAAGACTGGCCCCAAGCTAGCAGAAGACAAATACAATGACTCAGTCCTCGAACTACCAAGCAAATCTCTTCTGGCAGCTCCCCTGGGAGGAAAATTAGCATTTACTGCAGACAACTGGCACATCATCACAAAAGACAAATGGGTACTAAACATTGTCCCAAGGATACATATTCCACTTTCATACCTTACCAAGGATAAAAGGAATGCCAAACCTGCCACCAAATCAATGGGCAGAGGCACAAAAACAAATTACAGCTCTCATGGACATGAGAGCCATTCAACAGGTACCTACACAGGAGCAAGGACAAGGATTTTACTCAAGGCTGATGTTCATCGTGTTACCCTGCTGCAGTCATCACACTTGGGTTATCTTGTCGTCAGGCGGTCCCGCAGTCGGCCGGAATTCCAAAGTCTAGGTCCGGCGTTGGTTGCTGTTGCTTCTTCCCTGATGTCAGTGCGCCAGGGGTATATATATTGCAACAGACGCCATTTTCTTCAGTCTTTCTTGCCGCCCGAAGCAGTTTGCAAGTGCCGGTCGGCTGACTCCTGAGATTTTCGAATTCGAATTTCAGACCGAAGTCTTCTCTAAAGCTAGGTACCCCGTTGGGGAAACTTTTCTTGCCTCAGACTGATGTCAAAAAAAGTTAACAATTGTATTTCTTGTGGGAAGCAAATACCTCATAAAGATTTTCATTCTTATTGCATACCTTGCCTAGGCCCAGACCACGACGTCACTAGTTGTTTTTGTACTAGGTTTAATAAACGTACTATTAAGACGCTTTGATTTCGCACTACACTATTTCGGTAGAAAATTTAATTACAGTATGCCGTCGGAGCAACAGACTATTGGCATGCACAAAAAACGCAAGGATAAGGACAGACAGCCCAGGCCTAAGCCAGATTCCGAGGCCTCGGCTTGTCCGGTCTCCAGTCCTCAGTGAGGCTCCAACGCAGCCCTTGACTACCGCAGATCTGGAACCAGAGACCGCTTCGGAACTTTTGGTGGAATGTACCAGGCCGACACAACCATTTTGTTCATGCCTTACCGACGACACTGCTGATAGAGGTCGGTGCTGCAGAAACGCCATCAGTTTCTGAAGGTGTTTTCAGACCGACGCTCACCATTCAAACGTATCCTAAGACTAAAACTCCTATTAAATCTAAAAGGACTGCACTTCAATCCCCTGTTCAAGGCCCCATGCCTAAGAAACAGATTCCCAAAATGGCTGAAGATTTGATCTCTTTAATCGGGGGTTCCCAGCCGCCTCCTGACAAAAGGCCTAGACGAGGAAGATTATGCATCCTCTGAACTAGTGTCCATTTCTTCAGCCTCCTCTTTAGACCAAGATTACTCCTTCTCCCCTTATGAAGATTCTGATGCTGAGGATTCCATTCCCTCAGCTTCTCCTCCTGAAGACTACTCCTTTGGGGAAACTTTACACACTGAGGGAACATTTCCACTGGGAAGGTCAGGACTACTCTGACTCTAAGAAAAGGCTCAGAGTTTCTTTTACTCCCCTAGCACAGACCACTTGCCATCCCACCTGTGTTAGAGATTGTGGATGATGTTTACTTAGGTTTGAACCCAGACTCTCTACCTCCTGCTCCGGCCAAGCCTGGCGGATACTATAGAGTGCCCGATTCCCACAAATTTCTATATAAAAGTCCTGTTGCTGACCCAGAGACAATCTCCCAGGGTCCCAAAGGGGCTAAGACTTCTATGGCTAAAAATCCTATACCCTCCAAAAGGGATTCCAGAGTGCTAGACAGGTGGGGGGAAAAAGGTTTATGCCTCAGCCACTCTAGCTATGAGGGCACTAAATTGCCAATTTAACACGCTTAAGTATCAACAATTTCAAATCTCTCAAAGTAAAGAATCACCACTCTCCCTCAACAGTCTGAATTGAAAGAAATGCAGGATCTGTTGCATGCAACTGAACAGGTGGGCAAACGCACCTTACAATGTGGGTTTGATTCTCTGGAGGCCGCCTGCAGAGCAGCTGTCACTGGGTCTGTTGTATGTAGGCATGCTTGGTTAATGGATCAAACTCTGCCTGATCATGTTAAAGCAAAGCTTCTAGATGCTCCCTTACAGCAGGATGTTCTTTTTGGAGTTAAAGCAGAAGTAGTCTTAAAGAAAACTGAGGATAAGGCAAAATCTGTGCAGACAAAGATTTTCTACAGGTACAGCCCCCTCGCTTCAGCAGAAACTGGCCAACAAAAAATTGGTCCTTTCTAGCTACTGACAGACCACAGAGGGATAAATACAGATGTCCAAGAGGCAGAGGACAACCACAAGCCCAGTACAAACCTCGCCAATGGGGCACTACAACACAGAAGAGAGGAGAAGACCGGTCCCAATCTACCAGAAGGCAAACTCAATGACTTGCACCTCATCCGGTCAAGCAACTCTCTCTTGGCAGCCCCCATGGGAGGAAAACTCGCACTTTTTTCAGACGGCTGGCACAGTCACAAAGGACAAATGGGTCCTAGACATAATTTTACGAGGCTACAGATTCCATTTTCACACCTTGCCAATGAAAAGAGGAATGCCAAACCTGCTACAAAATCAATGGGCAGAGAGACAAAAACAAATTTACAGCTCTCATGGACATGAGAGCCATTCATCTGGTACCTACTCGAGAGCAAGGCCAAGGATTTTACTCAAGACTCTTTCTAGTGCCCAGAAAGGACAATGCCTGGAGACCTATTCTGGACCTTTCAATTTTAAACGCATTCTTACAAGTACCCAAATTCAAGATGCTAACACTACAGCAGCTTCTTCCCATGTTTGGCAAGGAGGCATGGCTAGTAACGTTGGACCTCAAGGAGGCATACCTGCATGTCCCTATCAGACAAAGTTGAAGAAGATACCTCTGTTTCATTGCAGGTTCCAACCCATTACCAATTCTCGAACTGCCCTTTGGCTTATCTACTGCGCCCAGAGTCTTCACAAAATGCCTGGCACCAGTATTTGCATACTGCAGACAAAGAGGAATTCAAATATACCCATACCTGGACGACTGCCTCATCCAAGTAGAAAGCAAGGACATTCTTTTACATCATCTGGCTTTTGTAAAACATCTACTAAACTGCCTGGGGTACACAGTAAACGAAAAAGTCAAAACTAGTACCCTCATAAAATATGACATTTCTGGGTGCCAGCTTGAACACAACGGCCCAGAAGGCTTATCTGACGCCAGACAAGCAACTACAACTTACTCAATATTTCAAAACAATGGCAGCAAAGACCCAATTAACTGCAAGAAAAATTCTGCAGGCTTTGGTCTTCATGGCATCTTGCATACTACTAATACCATTTGCAAAGCTGCATATGAGGAAATTACAGTGGTACCTAAAAAGCGTATGGACTCAACACAGCCACAGCTTGGACACAATGATATCTCTCATTCCCTGCCTACAACAGGAGTTTTTATGGTGGTCACAGGCATGTCACCAACAAGTGTCAGCCGTTCACCTTGCCCCCAGCCAAGCAAACTATCACAACAGATGCATCAGACTACGCCTGGGGGGCACACATGGCAGGACAATGCGTTCAAGGCGTATGGACTGCAGATCAAAGGAATCTGCACATCAATCAAAAAGAGATGCTAGCTGTACAGAAAGCTCTGACAGCCTTCAAGAATCTATTGCATCCAGGACAACTTACAATAAAGACTGACAACACCACAATGTTAAGTTGTCAATCTCGCCTTCATTCTTGCTTGATGGGTTCGGAGCCGATCCCTCGGCTCCGACTCGGCACTTGCTTTAGCTAGAGAACTCCTTTTACCAGCTCGAGGCAGCCCCATATCCCATGATGCAAGGCAGGAAGTACCCAGATCTCGTTTGCCGCTTCGCTTGGGAGGTCTTCTCTTTACCAGCTCCTGGTAAGTAATTCACATTTGTGACATTTAAGCCCCTTTTAGTTAAAAACTTTTGTTTTGATAGTTTAACTTTAATTTAACTTTTTCTGACAGAAATCCTGTCTCTTTTAATTTTTAGTCAGTTAATTTCCTATCCCATCCCCTGTTAGGTGTGTGTGTTGGTATTTTTACTAAATACCCTTTTGGTATTAGTTTAATTGGACTGGTGTGTGTGTGTGTTTTGTTAGGCACCATGTCTAAAGAGGCGTTCAGGTTTTAAGAAGTGTGACTCGTGCTGTCAGAAGATGTCTCTGACAGACGGTCACACTTCTTGCCTGTACTGTTTAGGCCCTCTTCACCTGCAGGACTCCTGTGCTATTTGTCACTCCTTCAGCCAGAGAGTCCTGCAGGAGAAAGAATAAGTTGATTCTCAGGGTCTTCTTAAGCCGGAGGGCTCTCCGCTAAGTCGGCCCCACAAAATCAACTAAATCTGCCAAGACCCAGGCTTCTGTTTCTAAGCCTGTGGCCTCGGCTCCGACTCGTATAGAGTCGAGATCGCTCGCTGGAGCCGATTCTGATCCACTAAGCTTTCGGCCGATGGCTATCGGTGCCGAATCTCTTTTGACCACTGTGGTGTCGGTTCACGCTCCGACACCCATCGGCATCGGTGTCGGCTCCGATCGGCTCCGACACCCATGTGGCACAGGCATCGGGGTCGGCTCCGGTCGGCTCCGCCACCGTTACTGATGGCTGTATCGGCTCCGGCTGGAGCCGATACATCGCGTTCTGCCGGCTCCGAAATCGGTGCCGACAGGATCAGTAATATCGGCTCCGATGACCCATTCCAGGAAGAGGTCGAGGTCCCCTTCCTTGGAGCCGATACTTTCGGCTCCGGCCTCGCCTCTTCTATCGGAACGGAGCCATCGGAGCCGATCTTCAAGGTCATCCAGGTTGTCAGACCATGACCTAGAGAGAGTGGTCAGTAGATTGCTCAAGTCACAGGTACTGGCCCAAATGCTACACAGTCCGTCTCAACAGGCGACTGTTGGTCCACACCCCGTTACAGTTCCTCCTTCAACTCTACCTCAGAGCTTGGAGTTGGAGTCTTCGGGCATGGTTACTGCTACGGCTGGAGGACGGATACCCCCTTCTGTTCCTTCAGCCCTACTCTTATCTCCTCTTCCTTAGAGGGATTCGTGGTCGGGCTTCCATGGTCTCCTCCGAGGGGTGAGTGGCATCGGACCCTTGTCCTAACCCGCTCTTCCCCTTGGAGCCTCGCCTTGGTGAGCTCGGCTCCGACATCTGCCTCTGAGACTTCCCTTCGGTGGCCCCGGAGTTCCTAGCTCTTGAGCGAGTCTCTCGGACCTGCCTGGGAGGGAGCATTCGAGGTGATGAAGAGTGTACTGGCCACTGGTATCAGTCAGCAGTCTCTTCCGTAGCTCCTCCTCTATTGTACCTGTTGACATCTCTGCCACTTCTCTTGCTACAGGACCCAGAGATCCTCCGCCTCAGGTTTCCCCATTGGGAATTTCCCCTCTTCCGAGGATTCTCCTGATGTTTGGAGATCCTCCTAGGAAGAGGACTTGTAAGAGGAAGCATGTAGACTCCCTGAGTCTGTCACTTGGGATACTGACTTTGATGAGTCAGAGGGATCCCCTAGATCCCCTCTGAGGATGTCTCCTTCTCAGACATCCTAGAACTTCTGAAACAGAGGAAACTGGCCCACCAACAATCCCTCTGAGGATGAGTCAGTATACCTAGAGGCGTTTGGATCTCGGCCCTCCACCTCCTGGGTGTCTCCGCCTTCGACCCCTTATGCAGGTTATAGCTCGAAGGCGTGGACAGCTCCTGACTCTGTAGAGCCAGTCCCTAGGAGGCCTTCTAAATTTATAACTGCCCCTAGTGACAAACAATTCCTTACCAAGGGTGTCCCGCCGATGCCATGGTGGTGGCTGCGGCCACCAAAAGGAACTTGCAGATCCTTCCGTGCCTGTCCATCCTCCTAACAAGGACTCTAGGACCATGGATAGGTATGCAAGCGGATGTTTTCCTCAGCGACCTTTGCTATGCGTTCGCTGAATTATCTTTGTCACTTCACCAGACTCCAGAGATATCCTGAAGGAGCTGGGAGAAGTAGTTCAGGATCCTACAGCTGCAGGGGCCCAAGAAAAGATTGCTTCACAGCTAGGAACCCTCAATTCCATTGCTAACTCCTCCATGCGGCTAATATCTTATGCTGCTGATGGAGCAGTAGAGCTGCAGGCACAGGTGTGGCTCTTAGGCGCCAAGCCTGGATGCGGCTATGTGATTTTGCGGATCCCTTTAGGCGTCCTTCACAAATTCTCCTTTGATGGGTCAGCTTTGTTTGGCCCTCAGGTGAAGAAACCTTGACCAGGTGTGAGCAGGACGGCAAGACTCTTTCTGCTGTTGGAGTCCGTTTTCCACCCTTCTAGGCCTTATCCCAAAGGACAGAAGGGTGGGAAGATGTGGTTCCAGAATCTCAAGGAGTCACGCCGGATTCACGTGGTCAGTCTACCCCTAGAGGCAGAGGGGTAACAACAACAGACGCTCTAGAGGCAGAGGGGGTCCAAGAATCAGGGCAACAGGGAGTCTCTTCCTGAGAAGCCTTTCAGCATCCCTGAGGTGTTGCCCGGCTGTCCCTCCTTGGAGGCAGTCGGGAAGATTATCACTGTACCCAGAAGCCTGGCATTCCCTCACTCAAGACAGATGGGTACAGTCGATCATATCCAAGGGTTACATAATTCCTTCGAGGAAAGTCCCTTCCCCTCAAGTTCCCTTCCAGATGTACCACCGGTCTAAGGGACATTGCAGAGTTAGAGATCGCAAAACTACTGCAAAAAGAGCCATTCAGCCAGTTATAGACCATTCAGAGCCGGAATCTACTCAAGGTTCTTTTGGTCCCCAAAAGACGGGAGACTGGAGACCAATATTGGATCTCAGCAGACTCAACAAGTCTGTCAGGAAGACAAGATTCGAATGGTCACTCTTCAGTCAATTCTACCCTTCTTACAGAAGGACAACTGGATGTGCTCAATAGATCTTCAGGATGCGTACTATCACATCAAAATTCACAGACGCTCCAGGAGATTTCTCCGCTTCGGCTGGGGTCCAGTCATTTCAGTTCAGAGCCCTGCCCTTTGGTCTCACTACAGCCCCAGAGTGTTCACCAAATGCATGGCAGTGGTCACGGCTCACCTGAGACGTCAAGGATTCCAGGTGTTTCCGTATCTCGACGACTGGCTCCTGTCAGCCACCACCAGGCATCAGCTTATACAAGCCAGGGATTACACAATAGACCTTTGTTCTCATTTGGGCATCTCAGTCAACTACGAAAAATCATCCTTATCGCCCTGCCAGTCTATTACCTTCATAGGCAAACTTAAACACTGTTCGATGTCAGCTACCCTTACAGAACAAAGAGTTTCAGACATTCAGACTCATGTCAGGATCATTCTGGCCAGCAAGAAGGTACAGGCCAGAATGGTTCTAAAGGTGTTAGGTCTTATGGCTGCGGCCATCACTCTTCTTCCCTGGCTCGATTCTACATGCCTCCTTCAGTGGATGCTGTTCACACAGTGGTCATACCAGCAACTCCCAATGCGTCACCAGATTCTGGTGACACAAACATGCAAAGAACATCTTGCTTGGTGGATCACATCGTCTCAGGTTCACCAAGGCAGGTGCTTTGTACCTCCGTCCCGATAGCCACTGTCACCACGGATGCCTCCCTGATCGGGTGGGGGTCATTATCAGGGCAGGATGGTTCATGGGACGTGGCAACCGTTAGAGTACCATCTGCACATAAATGTCCTGGAGATGAGAGCAGTGCTTTTAACGTTGCAAGCCCTCAACGACTTTCTTCCCGTAGGGATAATTGCAGTCCACACAGACAACATGTCTGTAGTTTGGTATATCAACAAACAGGGCGGAACCAAGTCCTACCCCTTGTGTCGAAGCGCTCAGACTATGGCAATGGGCGATCTCCTCTCATCGGTTTCTGGTAGCAACGCATATCCCTGGGAAAACCAACATTATAGCGGACAGATTGAGCAGAGCTATTCTCATGCCTCACGAGTGGTCTCTCAAGCAATCCATAGCGGAAGAGATATTTCTGGAATGGGGTCGTCCATGTTGCGATCTTTTTGCTACTCCCCAAAACAGCAAATGTCCAGACTTCTTCAGCCTCTTCCTCTATCAGGCCATCCCCCAGAGACGCTCTGACCCAGGATTGGCCCCAGGGACTTCTTTATGCCTTCCCTCCTTTTCCTCTGATCCCTCAGGTGATCCAGAAAGCTACCGTTTTGAGAGCCAAATTGATTCTCATTGCCCCTTACTGGCCTCGACAAGTTTGGTTCCGTTCCTCCATCACCTTTTGGTGCAGCCGTGGCATCTGGACCCAGTGCCAGATCTACTGATTCACCAATCCGGTCAGCTGCACCGGTCAATCCCTTCTCTCAACCTCACAGCATGGTTGCTCCACTTCCTTCCTTAGCCAGGCTTCCTTTGATCTCTAACCCAGTTAGAGATATCATAGTACTTCACTAAAATCCTCTACCAGGAGGATTTACACAACAAATGGAACGTTTCTCTTATTGGGCTAAGGCCCAAAATATTGATCCTTTTACTGCCCTGTTCAGGCAGTTCTGGACTTCTTAGCAGAGATTTTCCATGCAGGCTCCTCTTCTTCCACAGTCAGAGTTCAGTTGGCTGCTATTTCTAATTTTCATGTCGGGATAGCAGATCATAATATTATGTCCCATAGGCTCTGCAGGGCCTTTTTGAAAGGAATTTTCCTACTAAAGCCTCCAATCAGGAATCCTCCTCCTCAGTGGGATTTAAATTTAGTGCTGACATCCTTGATTCTTCCCCTTGAGCCAGCTGTTTCTTGTTCCCTGAAATATCTTTCTTGGAAAACTTTATTCCTAGTGGCTATTACATCTGCCAGGAGGGTGTCTGAACTTCATGCTCTTCGGTTCGACCCCTATTTGATTTTTCACAAAGACAGAGTATCTTTGAGAACTAATCCATCCTTTTTACCTAAGGTCGCTTCCAAAAACAATCTGAATCAATCTATTGATCTCCCTGTATTTTTCCTAACTATTCAGATAGAGCTGAACAAAAGCTACATTATCTTGACGTCCACCGTCAGCTTAGATATTATTTGGACAGAACAAAAAATTTAGAAAATCTGATCAACTTTTTGTTTCCTATGCGGATAATAAAAAGGCCTTCCTGTTTCTAAAGTGACTTTGTCCAGATGGCTTTCTTCGTCATCACTGAAATTTATGATCAGGGAAAACAGCTGTGCTCAAAACCTAAAGCACATTCAACTAGGAGTTTAGCTACTTCTACAGCTTTTCAAGCTAGACTGCCTTTAGACACTATTTGTGCAGCGCCACTTGACCACTCCTCACACTTTTGTTTCCCATTACAAATTGGACTTGGCCTCCAGGGACAGAGCCAGTTTTGGCTCTACAGTCCTCAAGAGTTTGTTCCATTGAGCCACCCAGGATAGAGGTGCTAGGGACGCGGTCCCATCAAGCAAGAATGAAGGCGAGATTGACAACTTAACATTAAGTTATGTACCTACCATAACGTTCCATGTTAGTTGTCTTCTCGCCTTCTTTCTTGCGACTCCCTCCTTCCCCTGGCCTGGACAGACCTTGTATAAGAAACTATAATACTAAAGACCATTCAGACCTGGTCCTTTTTCCATTTGTAAGTTTCTTCTTCCTTTGGGAAGTATTGTTTATGCTTGGTGTTATTGCCCTTTTGTCAACAAACGAGATCTGGGTACTTCCTGCCTTGCATCATGGGATATGGGGCTGCCTCGAGCTGGTAAAAGGAGTTCTCGAGCTAAAGCAAGTGCCGAGTCGGAGCCGAGGGATCGGCTCCGAACCCATCAAGCAAGAAAGAAGGCGAGAGAAGACAACTAACATGGAACGTTATGGTAGGTACATAACTTCTTATTTATGTGGTACATAAACAAGGGGGTACTTACTCTTACCCTCTATGCAGGCAAGCAATGATCTTATGGAACACAGCTCTGGCTTACCAAGTTCAGTTACAAGCTCAATTCCTGCCAGGAAAGAACACGTTGGCAGACTACTTCAGCAGAAACATCATGGATCCCCATGGGTGGAAACTAGATCCACAAGTATTTACAATTATAACTCAAAAATGGGGCCTTCCAGACATAGACCTGTTTGCCAGTCCTCAAAACTATCAAATAACAAAGTTTTGTACAAGGACACATCACCATCAAGCCTGGAAAGTAGACGCACTCTCTCTCAGTTGGAAAAACCTGACAAGCATATGCCTTCCCTCCATTGCTTGTCCTCACAAAGGTGCTTCTGAAAGTCAAAAAGGAGAAACCACGACTGATTCTCATAGCCCCAGACTGGCCATGCCAGCACTGGTACCCACTATTGAGGAATATGGCCCACGGCTCACCTTGGATCTTACCACAAACTACCCATTTGCTCGCTCACTCAAAACAATCATTCTTCACAGCCAACTCTACCTTAAATCTGGCTGCATGGCAAATCACCTAAGCATCCAGCCAGCTCCTCTTTCCCAAGCAGTTATGGATGTTATTCTGGAAGCTAGGAGGCCAAGCACCAGGAAGACTTATTCGGACAAATGGAAAACCGTTTTGTGCCTGGAACCAAGCTAAAGGCCGACACTTTTCAGCCTCACATTCTACAGTACTTAACTGAGATGTTGCACAAAGGACTTCCCTTCTCCATTAAAATCCATGCTTCAGCTATTTTGGCCCACTACAACATGGATCCACCCTTATTTTCGCATCCCCTTCTAAGGTAGTTCCTCAGAGGAGCAAAAAACATTAGGCCCCCCAGGAGAGCACCTACACCAACATGGGACCTCAATTTTGTTCTGGAAAAACTAACGCTAACTCCCTTTGAACCAGCTTTCTCTGTAGATCTTCAGTTCCTATCATGGAAGACTGCCCTGCTGCTAGCAATAACTTCAGCTAGAAGAGTCTCAGAGCTGCAGGCACTAATGGCAGTGGAACCTTTCCTCATTTTTCATCAGGACAGAGTTTCTCTATGAACTAATCCTTCCTTTATGCCTAAGGTGGTTTCCAGTGTGGCTTTAAATCAAACCATTCACTTACCCACCTTCTTCCCAAATCCACAGAACAAAGGTGAGAGACTCCTGCATTCCTTGGACATTCACAGCAACTTCGTTACTACTTGGACAAAATTAAGGCTTTCAGAAAATCTGACCAGCTCTTTGTATCTTATGCTACAGCTTCACAAGGGAAGGCTATTTCAAAACAAACCATTTCCAAATGGATAGGACATTGCATACGTTTCTGCTATACCCATCATGGAAAACCAGTTCCTGCTACCATTAGGCCCCACTCTACCAAGGCAACAGCTACATCTACAGCTTTTCTCAGGGGGGTTCCAACCAAGGAGACTTTGGAAGCTGCAACTTGGAGTTCAGTACACACCTTTACCAAACACTATCACTTACCACTTTACTCTGACTAGTGCAGGCTTCGCCACTGCAGTTCTGCAGAGCCTTTTAGCCTCCTCCAACTCTCTGATTCCTCCACCCATCCTTAGCTTTGGGATTCAACCCAAGTGTGATGACTGCAGCAGGGTAACACTATGAACATAGTACAGTTTTGTACCGACCATAAATGTAGATGTTCGAGTGTACACCCTGCTGCAGTCCAGGTTACCCTCCCTCCATCCCCTCTGAACTAACTGGCTAAAGTCTCTACAATACTTTCCTGATGTATTTGCTTATAGCTGGAGGGGATTTTGTGTTTGTGCAAAATTTATTCAATTTGGTACTAATTACTGACCATCTTTTTGGGGGCACCTGACATCTGGGGCAAGAAAAACTGAAGAAAATGGCATTTGTTGCAATATATATACCCCTGGCGCACTGACGTCAGGTAAGAAGCGATAGTAACCGATGCCGGACCAAGACTTTGGAATTCCATCCGACTGCGGAACCGCCTGATGACAGGATAACCCAAGTGTGATGACTGCAGCGGGGTGTACACTCCAACATCTACATTTATGGTAGGTACAAAACTGTACTTTTCTAGACCCAAGAAAGGACAAAGCATGGAGACCCATTCTGGATCTTTCAATTCTGAACACCCATCTGCAAGTACCAAAATTCAAGATGCTAACACTACAGTAGCTTCTTCCCATGCTGGGCAAGAATGCTTGGCTAGTAACGTTGGACCTCAGGGACATGCAGGTATGCCTCCTTATCGGACAAAATTGCAGAAGATACCTCTGCTTCATTGCAGGTTCAACGTATTATCAAGTCTCTGCACTGCCCTTTGGCTTATTTACTGCACCCAGGTTCTTCTCACAAAATGCCTGGCACCAGTAATTGCATACGGCAGACAGAGGAATTCAAATGTATCCATACCTGGACAAACTGCCTTATTCAAGCAGAAAGCAAGGACATTCTTTTAAAGCATCTGGCATTTGTCAAACACCTTCTAAGTTGCTTAGGGTACACAGTAAACGAAAAGAAATCAAAAGTAGTGCCCTCACAAAACATATTCCTCGGTGCCAGCTTGAATACAACGGCCCAGGTGTCTTCTCTCACGCCAGACAAGCAACAGTAGTTGACTCAATATTTCAAAATAATGGCAACAAAGACCCAACTCCCGGCAAGAAAAATTCTGCAGGCCTTGAGATTCATGGCATCTTGCATACTACTAATACCATTTGCAAAACTGCATATGAGGAAATTACAATGGTACCTGAAAAGCATATGGACTCGGCACAACCATAGCTTGGAAACAGTACCAGTCATTCTGTGCCTTCAAGAGGAGGTTCTATGGTGGGCACAGGCATGTCACCTCAACAAGGGTCAGCCTTTCACCTTAGCCTCAGCCAGGCAAACTATGACAACAGATGCATCGGATTATGCCTGGGGAGCTCACATGGCAGGACAGTGCATTCAGGGCAAATGGACTACAGATCAGAGGCATCTGCATATCAATCAAAAAGAAATGCTAGCAGTACAGAATGCCCTAACAACTTTAAAGAACCTCTTGCACCCAGGACAACTAATAATAAAGACGGACAATATCACAGTAATGTGGTACATAAACAAGCAAGGGGGCACACATTCCTACCCTCTATGCAGGCAAGCAATGACCTTGTGGAACACTGCACTGTCTTACCAGGTTCAATTACAAGCACAATTCCTGCCAGGAAAGAAACACATTGGCAGACGACCTAAGCAGAAACATCATGGATCCACACGAGTGGAAACTAGATCCACAAGTATTTGCAATGATAGCTCAAAAATGGGGACGCCCAGACATAGATCTGTTTGCAAGCCCCCAAAACTGCCAACTTCAAAAATTTTGCACAAGGACATTCCATTCACAGGCTTGGAGAGTGGACGCCCTCTCATTCAGTTGGAAAACATTTACAATGTATGCCTTTCCTCCACTGCCTCTTCTAGCAAAGGTACTGATGAAAGTCATATTAGAGAGGCAACAAATGATACTCGTTGCACCAGTCTGGCCACGCCAGCATTGGTATCCAATTCTAAGGAACATGGCCTATGGCCCACCATGGATTTTACCACAGATTCCTCACCTTCTCACCCAGCGAGACAGTCCGATTCTACACAGCCAGTTCAAGACTTTAAACCTGGCTGCATGGCAAATTACCTAAACAACCAGCCAACACCTCTATCCAAAGCTGTTATGGATGTCATTCTGGAGGCCAGAAGGCCCAGCACCAAGAAAACCTATTCAGACAAATGGAAAAGCTTTTGCGCCTGGAACCAGGCTAAAGGCCAAAATCCACTGGATCCAAACATTCCTCAGATTCTACAATATTTAACTGAGATGCTGCACAAGGGACTTTCCTTTTTATCTATTAAGATAGATGCCTCAGTAATTTCAGCTCATTACAACACTGATCCTCCTCTATTCTCACATCCACTCCTAAGACAGTACCTCAGAGGGGCTAAGAACGTAAGACCGCCAAGGAGAGCACCAACACCTACTTGGGACCTTAACTTTGTTCTGGAAAAGCTTACACTGCCGCCCTTTGAAGCAGCTTTTTCAGCTGACTTAAAATTTCTTTCATGGAAAACTGCTCTGCTACTAGCAATAACCTCAGCTAGAAGAGTCTCGGAGCTACAAGCACTAATGGCAGTGGAGTCTCTCCTCATTTTTCATCAAGACAGAGTTTCTCTACGAACTAACCCTTCCTTTGTGCCAAAGGTTTTATCCACTGTGGCCCTTAACCAAACCATTCATTTGCCCACCTTTTTCCCAAAGCCCCAGAAAAAAGGAGAAAGACTCCTGCACTCTGGACATTCACAGGCAATTACGTTACTACTTGGATAAAACTAAGGCTTTCAGAAAAAAATGACCAGTTCTTTGTAGCCTATGCTACAGGATCACAAGGAAAAGCTATCTCAAAACAGACCATTTCTAAATGGATAGGACATTGCATACGTTTCTGCTACAAGCATCATGGGAAACCGGTACCTGCTAACATTAGGTCCCACTCCACCAAGGCTACAGCTACATCAGCAGCCTTTCTCAGGGGGAGTACCAACCAAGGTTATTCTGGAAGTATAACTTGGAGTTCAGTGCACACCTTCACCAAACACTATCACTTACCTCTATATTCTAAGACTAGAGCTGGTTTTGCCACTGTAGTTTTGCAGGGCCTACTAGCTTCTTCTAACCCTGTTTAACTCCACCTCCCATCCTTAGCTTTGGGATTCAACCCAAGTGTGATGACTGCAGCAGGGTAACACGATGAACATAGTACAGTTTTGTACCTACCATAAATGTAGATCTTAGTGTTCACCCTGCTGCAGTCCAGGTTACCCTCCCTCCATCCCCTCTGTACTAGCTGAACTTATCTATTCCACTCTATCCTATACAACCTCTGTGGTGTATTTGCTTGTGCCTAAAGGTATTGTTTTATTTCTATAATATATATATATATATATATATTTTGCCTGACATCTGGGGCAAGAAAAGCGCACTTATGTCAGGGAAGAAGCGACTGCAACAGACGCCAGACCAAGACTTTGGAATTCAGGCCAACTGCGGGACCGCCTGATGGCATGATAACCCAAGTGTGATGACTGCAGCAGGGTGAACACTCTAACATCTACATTTATGGTAGGTACAAAACTACTTTCCTAGCTGTAGAACACAGAAACCTCAAAATCAAAAATGCACAGAAAAGCTCAGAGCACTCACAAACAGAAAATACAACTCGGTATGAAAAAGCAGTTTACAGTTAAGTAATTCAGTAAACATGCAATTAGAGTAATGAAACGGTATCTAGCAATGAAAAATGCAGTTAAAACAGTAAAACAGTACATAAGTGCAGTGAAACGACAAAAAAAGCTTTAACATTGCAAAATGTAGTAGATCAACTGTATAAGCTCAATTATAAGAGTAAGAAATAACTTATCCTGTTCTTGGAATCTTAAGGAATTTCCACATAGTTTCAGTAATGCAATGCAATCCACAGCATGTCCATTTCAACGTGTCTGCCCATAGATCCTCCTCTTTCAATGTAGTCTCGTTTCAAAACTTTCTTAAGGTTTTCTGCATAAGAAGCCTCCAAGTAAGCCAATGACCATTCCTTTGAGTCTTCATTTTGTGTTAGAGAAGATGATACCTGCTGTATTTGCACCAGCTGATCTCATTTGACATTCTTAACATGGAAAACCAATTTTACTGATTGTGCTGACATCTGCAAGAAGGGTATCTGAGTTAAAAACACTCTTGGTGGGTTAATCTACCTTATTTTGCATAGGGGTGGGAGTTCTTTGAAAAATGAATCCTCCTTTTATGCCTGAAGTGGTATCAGTTACTTTAAGCCAAACTGTATCTCCCATACTGCTTAACCTCTTAGAGCAAGAAATCTGGACAAAGCCATGAATAGAAGTGGGACAAAGGTCCAAAAATAGGGTAAAGTTTTAAATATTTCTCTTAAAACTTATAAAGTTGCTAGAATAACAGGTTTTGCATTAGCATGAATTTTCTGAAGGGTATGAAGTCTGAATCTCAATTGTCCTTTTCTAATGTTAATCTTTAATGATAGTCTCTAATTTGCCAGAAAAACAGGATTTTATGAAAAATAGACCAAAAATATGCCAAATCTAGCCATTTTGCAAAAATCTGTACAGTTGAGGTACGTCCCGGTTTTCTTTCCCGAATCTAAAAATGAGGGAGAGAGGGATACTGCATACTGTGGATGTCCACAGACAACTCCGGTACTAACTTGACAGAACTAAATAATTCAGATCTTTGGTCAGTTCTTGTGACAAGACAACCTGTCAAAACAGGCCATTTCTAAATGGTTGTGTAAGGCTATTACTTTTTTTTTTTTTTTTTTTTTTTTTTATTACACGAACTTGACAAATAGTTCCAGGCAGGGTTAAGACCCATTCTACCAGGGCTTTGGCTTCATCTGTGGCTTGCTAGAAGAAGTTGGATTCTAGAAGCTGCTACTTGGTCCTCTAGGTCTAGATCAAGCTTTGCTAAGACCATTCTTCAGGGGCTCCTTGACCCTGTTCTTTCCTCCTCCCAGATATAGGTAGCTATGCTAATCAACCCATAGCTAAGGCTACTGCAACACTGATCAGAATGAAGAATATAGTACAGTTGTGTAACCTGAACTTCTCATTCCAGTAGATGAGATGATTTACTACTGCAATAGCCACTCCCTCCCCCTTGTTTTTGGTGTGAGTTTTATGCCAGATTATGGACTTCTGTTCTTAACATTGGCCTTTCAGGTCTCAGCCTGCCTCTCTCTGTTGGTATACAAGTTCTGAAGAGCTTTGTGCCCGAACTTTTAGCTCTGTTCAAGCTGCTTGACAGTTTAGGCACATGGAGGGTGACCTGAAGCTTTTAAAGCTGGCTGACTGTTGTATCCTTGGTTGGATGTAACCCAGTTGGCTACGGTTACTGCAACAGTGATCTGGTAAGCTTAACTTAAAACAGCTTTTTTCAAGTGGAAAGTACAGTTGTATATCTGGTAGTTCTGTAGTGTTACTCCAAGTTCTTTGGAAAAATCAGGCTGATAAATACATGTGTGTTTGGTGTATCATGTCTTAAGTGACAACATGTTTATAGTTGTCTTGACAATGGTCTGCAGTGTAAAAGTCAAATTCAAAACATTTTTCTATGATTGTGAATTTAAATAAACCGTGACCAGTGTTTACTACCCACAGTGCGAAAGAAAGGTGGAGAAAATTATCCAGATGAAGAGAATTGACATTGGATTGTAGCAAAAGCTAGGATGATCATGTCTCAAATTATGGGGTATAGGAATATTCCATTGGAGAGACTTGGTAATCAAGCATCTCAGTTACTGTATGACCCCAAGGTTGAAAAGCAGTTATCTTCTCTGGTGCCTGAAAATCAACTTAAGATCATAAGTGCTGGAAAGGTGAGTGTGATAGGAACCATATAAAATTACCAGATTTACTGGTTGGGGACCAAATAATGGTTGTAAATCTCTGGGGAAAAATGTCTATCGTGAAAGTGAACTTAGTAAAGCAGCTGAGCATTGAGTCTTTGCAGTTTTTTTTTTTTTGTGGGGGGCATAAGCGGTGCAATGGCTACCATGTACAAATGTTTGCCATTTCCAACTGGAAATTTCAGAATGACTAGCATCTGATTACAAATGGTCTTTTTGCAAGGTGAAAAATGTGTGGAAACTGACCAGTGAAGAATTGGAGAAGTTCCTGAAATTGTGTTGCCTTGGGGACCATTTTTCCTGTACCACAACTTCATCTGTAGACTAGATGTCTATCATGAGCAATTTGGTTGAAGGAAAACTCCACCGTAGAACTAAAACAAATTTCTTTCCTAACCTATTTTAACCCATCAAAATCACCAAGTGCTTTATTTGTGTATTTAGCCTGTTTTCCACAACATGGCTGCCAATGGGGCTTGATGTATCAACGTGATCTTGTTCTCCCTCAACCCTTTGTCTTTCCAGTAATGCTTTTATGACTCGTGCCAGACATAAGGAAGTAACTGAATTCCCATGCCATTGACCTATTGGGATTTATGTTAGTCACTCCCATCTTCTATACCTTCTGTAAAAGGACTGCTTTTCTGTGTCTAATTACCCTCCGTTATGTTTTGCTCAGTTTGTTTTACACTATACTTAAGTTATCCAGCTACAGCCAGAAAAGTAACTAAATTGCAAGCCTTTGTTCAGGGTGTTCTTTTGTAGTCCAAGAGGAATTGGTTCTGTGAGGGTCTCGGTGCAGTGGCAGGTTCAACACCTTTGCAGTAGTTTGGTGGGGAGGGGACTGTCACTTTCTCTTGAACTACAAAAGAACCCCCTGAACAAAGGCCTGCAGTTTAGCTACTTTTCTGGCTGTAGTTGGATAACTTCTAAGCATAGTTTAAAACTAGGGTTACCACCTGTCCCACTTTGCGAGGGACAGTCCCTCTTTGGGCAGTTGTCCTGCAAAAAAAAATGGCAAATGTCCTGAGATTTTAAGACAAAAATATTTCCTAAGTTTTCTTTAAGATAAAAAATAGATGTTTTATCCAAATATTAAACGCCTAAATGTTATATGAAATGGCATAAGCAACTCAAATGCTACAAGAATAAGCTTTTATTTTGACAAAAAGTGAAGTTCTATCCTTTGTACTGGTCAGGGGTATGTTTTGTCCCACAAAATCGGACATTTCTACAAAAAATGTCCCACTTTGGACATTTGAAAAGGTGGCAACCCTGGTTTAAAACAAGGTCCGAGTCAAATGGCAGTCCTTCTACAGAAGGTAAAGAAGGCAACAGTCACACTCATAAATCCCATTATACGTCAATGGGATGGGAATTCAGTTACTTGTGTCTGGCATGAGTCATACAAAGCATTATGGGAAAGAGGGTTGAGGGAGGAGAACAAGATCACATTGATGTGTCAAGCTCCATGGGTAACCATGTTGTGGAAAACAGGAAAAATTACAAATCAAGCTCTTGGAGTGATTTTTGAAGCATTAAAGTAGGTCAGGAAACAGTGAAAAAAATATTTATTTTTTAGTTCTGAGGTGGCGTTTTCCTATAAATGCTTCATGTTGAAGAAACTTGCATAGATTGCACTGATTCTTAGGAAAGAAAGGTTGTGTGTTTTTGAAGTGCACATGCTCTTATGTAAATAAATGCTCAGAACTTGCTTAGTGTCATGCACTATGATCAGTGTAGCACAAGGAAACTTGCCTCCTAGATGTGTAATAAACTTTTTTAAAGAGGAAGTTTTGGTTTGGATCTGCAACCTCAACTATAATACTGATGAATTTGCTGCAGTAGTTGGCACATACCTTGGTATGCCCTGTTAGAGGTAGAATGTAGACCTTGTGGATTTAAGACTGCATTTCTGTCTCTATGCTGTTTTTTAATGCCTCCTGGCGTAATAGTGATCTTTTCTGTCGATTAATTTATACTTCCCTCTCCCACTTTAGACTTGTCTGTGGTGATGCACATTAGTTATACAAGGACAAGTATATTCATGTAAAGTTACCATTTTGTTCCATTCTGTCGCAAAGTGTTGCAGAAATTTACTCCGTAGTTTCTGTTTGATATGACAGGAGACTGAGGCCAGTACTGATGAAAAAGCAGTCGCATTAATTAGAAAACTCAGTTATAGAATGCTGCGCACAATATAAAATGTATTTTGCAAAATGTTTTTCATAAGTTTGCCAAGTTTCTACTTGTCCCAGCTTTGCACCCCTGAACCTCTCCTCTGTACTGTGTAGAACTCATGGAAAACCCCAATTTTCCAAAATAAGGTATAATTTATGGAGAGGTGAACCCTCATCTATATGTTTGTGTAGTGGCATTAGTGAAATCTGTTGCAATGCTTGTAGAACACACCAGATGTTCTTAGTGTTTCACTGTTGCAGTCATCACATTTGGGTTATCCCTGCCAGGGTAGCCCTCAGCCGGCCCAAATACCAGAGGTTTAGTATTTCTGCATTGGCTGCTGTCACTTCAGGACTGACGTCAGTAGTATAAAATAAGACTGCCGATACCATTACATCAGTCTTTCTTGCTGAGGAGCCTGAAGTAGAAGCAGGTTTGCACGAGTGCCGGTTGGCTGCTACTTGAGTTTCGTCTTCCGAATTGAAGCTGGAAAGCAGATACCACACGGAGACTTTCATTCTTAATGCGTCACTTGCTTAGGCCCAGACCATTAAGTCCCTCGCTGTCACTTTTGTGCTTTAACTCCAGAACTATGCATTGCTGGGCCCTTACTGTAGCTAGATATTTTCACTTAGTCCTCTAATTCCGATAAGGCTTTGGTAAGCCATACAACAGCAGATGTTCCAGAAAAATGTAAGTATAATGACAGACCACACTGGTCCAAACCTACTGACTACGCTTCCGTTAAGCTAGTCGTCAGTTCTCCGGTCCTCAGGCGCTCTTGTAGCCTCTGATCTGATGCCCGTTCTTTTGATTCGCAGGCTGCTACCGACTCGCTTTTGGAGTCAGGTATGCTGCAAAACTCATCTTAGACTAAGGATCCTGCGGTTGTCTCTCCCTTGGATGGGTCTGGAGCTGCTGAGCAGGCACTGGCTTTCGAGGAAATGCATTGCACTACCGATTCTTGACAGACTTCTTTTGCATCTACCGTTCTTACAAAAAAACTACAGAGTTTCAAAGGCCCAGGGTACGAACCACACCTAAGAAACCAACGACCCAATCTCAGCTTCTTGCAGGACAGCAGTCACTGGTTCTGTCCTTGGAATGCATGCATGGCTTAAGGAACAGCCCTTGTCACCAGACCATGTTGAATCTAAATTATTGAATGCACCCTTGCACAAAACCTATTTGGCACTAAGGCAGAGGAGGTCTCAAAAAAAAAAAACAAAAAAAAAAAAAAAAAAAGCTAAATCTATACAGACAGATTTCCTACAGGTCTAGCCACCCAGGTTCAGCAGGCATTGCCCCTCCAAGCACTTGTCCCTTTCCTGCTCCCACCAGGTCATTTCAACTCAGACCCTGGGGAAGCAGACCCCCCCAGACAGCAGCCACAGGGAATGCAGAGATGAAAACAGTGCAATTCCTCCACTTCCAAACCATTGAGTTCTAAGCCATCCTCTCATGGTAAGAACTCACAATTACTCTCCTCCTCCACCCCCTCCCTCTGCCCACGTGCACTTACCTCAGTAGGAAAACTCTGCTTTATGCAAGCACTTGGACCACCATTACCAACTACCGCTGGGTCCTCAACATAGTGTCCCAGGGATACAAATTCTTTCCACACTCTTCCAACCCCAAAAGGGTTCCCAGATCTACCTCTAAACCAGTGGGCAGAGGTGAAAAAGCAAGTACTTTCTTTCCCTGCTGTGAGGGCAATAGAGCACGTTCCTGCCGAACAGATGGGCCAAGGTTTCTTTTCCAGACTTTTTCTAGTACGCAGAAAAGAGGGCACTTGTTGCCCCATCCTCAATCTATCCATGCTAAACACCTTCTTGGTAATACCAAAATTCAAAATGCTCACCCTCAGGCAACTCTCTTCACCAGACGTTTTCTGGTACACAGAAAAGAGAGCACCTGCTGCTCCATCCTCCTCAATCTATCCATGCTAAACATTTTCCTGGTAATACCAAAATTCAAAATGCTCACCCTCTGGCACCTGCTACCCATGCTTTGTAAGGATGCTTGGCTAGCCACCTTGGACCTAAAAGAGGCCTATCTCCACATTCCTGTCAGGGAATCATGCAGGAAATGTCTGTTTCAGTGCAGGATCTCTGCACTTTCAGTTCTCTGCAGTTCCCTTTGGCTTATCTACTGCTCCCAGAGTTTTCACAAAATGTTTGGCTCCTGCCATTGCTTTTTACAGACAAAGGAATATCTAAATTTGCCTGAATTAGGCAGTCATCTAAGTACAGGTAGACAGGCAGGAAAAGATGCTCAAGCACCTGGCCTTTGTAAAGTCCCTACTGACCTCCATAGTGTACACTATCAATGAAAAGAACTCCAAACTAGTACCCACCCAAAGGATTATATTCCTGGGAGCAAGTCTGGACACAGCATCCCAGATGACATTCTTTACACCAGAAAAGCAGAAGTACTTGACAGCCAACTTCTCTCAACTAGCCAACTAGCCACCCAAACCCCAGTTATCTGCAAGGAAAATCCTGCAAGCTCTGGAGTTCATGGCATCTTGCATTCTACTCATTCCATATGCCAGACTGCGTCAGAGGAAACTTCAATGGTATCTAAAAAGCCTTTAGTATAAACACTCTCTCAAGACCTGGAAACTTGTACCAGTGCTACCTTGCCTAAGGAAAGATGTTCTTCAGTGGGCAGCAGCATGCTTCCACAACAAGGAACTACCTTTCTCACCATCACCCCCCTGCCCAGACCCTCACCACAGACTCCTTAGACTATGCCTGGGGTGCACACCTGGACGACAGGTGCATACAGGGCCAATGGAGCCCACAGCAAATCCATCTGCACATCAACCACAAAGCGTCAACTGTCCAGCACGCATTGACTGCTTTCAGGCCCCTTCTCTCCCCAGGGGCTCTCCTAATCAAAACAGTCAACACCACTGTGATGTGTGGTCTATCAGCAAACAGGGAGGGACTCCAAACCTCTCTGCAGGCTGGCCATTACCCTTTGTTACACAGCCTCTGCCATGCAACTCCACCTGTTAGCACAGTTCTTGCCAGGTTCTGTAAACCCTCTGGCAGACCACTTGAGCAGAAATCTTCTGGACCCACACAAGTGGCAGCTAGACAGAAGAATCTCTACCCTAATAACTCAGAAATGGGGCACCCCGAAGGTTGACCTCTTTGCCTCCCACACCAACCATCAGCTCAACAAGTTCTGCACCAGGGAGCATCACTGCATGGCTTGGAAAGTGGATGCCCTGTCCTTTCCCTGGGTCAATCTATCGGTCTATGCATTTCCTCCACTACCTCATCATCAGGGTACTGCTCAGAATAAGGGAGGAAAAACCAAGGACAATTCTTACTGCTCCAGATAGTCCTCGCCAGCTCCAGTACCCACTGCTACACAGCCTGTCCCCACTGCCACCATGGCATCTCACTCGGACCCCCAACCCTTCTGACCCAGAGAGGAGAATTCATACATCCCCAATTGCAGACCCTCAGTTTGGCAGCCTGGCTTATTCCCTGACCACTGATCAATCTGCCAACCTCTGTAAACAAGTAATAGATGTTGTACGTGAGGCCAGATGCCCTAGCACTAGAAAGGCTTATGCTAACAAATGGAAAAAGTTTTGCACGTGGATTCAGGCTAAGGGAGCAGATATGGCACAGCCCTCCCTACCTGTCATCCTGGATTACCTAGCTGACCTGCTTACCCAGTGGTCTTTTTTTTTTGTCCCCCCCCCCCCACCCCCCATTAAAATTTAGGACTAACCCATCCTTCATGCTGAAAGTGGTGTTCAGTGTTGCTCTCAACCAATCCATTCATTTGCCCACCTTTTTACCTAACCCTCAAAACAAGGGGGAAAGGGTCCTGCACTCTCTAGAGGTGCACAAACAGTTCAGATTCCATGTACACAGAACTAAATCATTCAGAAAGTCTGATCAGTTACTGGTTAGCTTTGCTGCAGGGGCAGAGGGCAAAGCCATCTCCAAACAATTTCCAAATGGGTAGCACACTGCATGCATTTCTGTTATAAGCAACATGGAGAACCTCCCCCTAAGGGGATCAAGACTCATTCCACCAGAGCAGCCTCCACTTCTGCAACTTTCCTCCATGGAGTCCCCACCAGGGACATCCTGGCCGCTGATAACTTGGACATCTGTTCAGTTTTTCACAAAGCATTACCACCTGCCTATATTCTCCAAATCCATTGCAGTCTTGCAGGGCATCCTAGCCAGCCCCTAGTCTTCTTGACTGCCTCCACCCTTTTCTTCAGCTTTGGGAATCAACCCAAATGTGAAGACTGCAACAGTGACACACGAAGAACATAGTACAGTTGTGCACACTTTAAATGTAGATGTTTGTGTGTTCGCTGTTGCAGTCCTGGTTTCCCTCCCTCCATCCCCCTCTTCTTTCTCTCCTTACAAGGAACTTTATGGTTTTTGCTTTCTACTGGTGGGGTTCTTCCACGATAACATGGCTCCCACTTGGGGGCTCTTGACAGGGCAAGAAAAACTGATGTAATGGTGTCTGCTGCCTTACTTTATACTACTGATGACCTGATGTCAGTCTGGAAGTGACGGCAACAAACGCAAAAATACTAAGTCTCTGGTATTCGGACCGGCCAAGGGCTACCCTGGCAGGGATAACCCAAATGTGATGACTGCAACAGTGAATATCTACATTAATGGTAAGTGTACACAACTGTACTTTCTCTGAACTATTTGTTTCAGTGTAATTTCTGATTAAGTTAAGCCCTCACCCATGTTGAGCTATGTGGTGCACTTGGCTAAAGGTTGAAAGTGGCCACATAGCAGTAAAATACATGACTTCTTCAGGAGACTTCCTTTACTTACAAACTGCCTAAGGTTTGGAAATAAATGCTTGGATGAAGTGCTTGGATGAAGTGCATTTTTCGTCTGTGACTTTCTAAAAGCTTGGGGAAAGTCTGTGGCTGAGTAGCTGTTTCCTTCTAGTTCTTCTTCTCTATACTAGCTGTCTGTGCTGCATATATATTTTTATTTGGCTGACATTCCATGGTAGTAGTAATTCAGGCTGACCAATGCAGCTAACTCATTTAGTTTAGAAAGTTGCTCATAACCTTTTTGGCTGAGCAGATTCTTTTCTTTTCAATATTTACTTACCACCTTCAAGGCATTTTGGCACGAGGTGGTCCTACTTCACTGTGCATGTCCAAACTGGTGACAGCTGTTTGCAAGAGCCAGCTTTATTTCTTTACATTCAGATTTCCCAGCCACTACCCAGATTAAACGGTTAACCATTCATCTCCACCCACTTTTCAATCGTATTACTATCTTTTCTTAAAACAACACTTCTTTCGGCTTTACCCTGTTGGGGGTCGCTACATTGGATCACTTTCCGCTCATGATTGGCAGTGGAGTTTTAGTGTCTAGTTGCCAGCCCGGCGCCCAATCTTCCACAGAGCTACACACACGCTCTCATGCCTAGGGCCAATTTAGAGCGTCCAATCCACCTACAGCATGTCTTTGGGATGTGGGAGGAAACCAGAGCACCCGGAGGAAACCCACGCGACCACAGGGGAGGACATGCAGACTCTGCACAGAAGGCACCCCAGCTAAGGATCGAACCAGAAAACCTCTTGCTGTGCGGTGACCACGCTAACCGCTGCACCACCATGGCCGCCCCTTCTTAAAACACTGATGCTTTTAAATCATCCGTTCAACAGGAAATCTGCCTAAGAAAATGCATCCACAAGTCTAATATCCATTGCTGATTGAAACCTCACTAATAATCTTGGCGACCTCCTCTTCCCTAAATTCAAGATTCCCTGCTAAAGTTTCAGCAGGTGCTCAGTCTTAACAGAATCTATCGATCCATCTGCACAATTTTTCCTTATACAATGTATGCTGATTTCCCTTCTGAAGCCATAGCCTCTCCATTCTGCTGTGTTGCTTACCACACTCTAAATTCAAACTAAAAATTCAATTCTTAGTTTAGTGAAACACTGCCTTCACATCTTATAAACACATGTAATAGTCTATGGAGATGTATATCGTAGCGTAGGGCCTACTACATCACAACTCCAACACCCAAAGACTATATAGGTTCATAGGTGTGTACTAGGCTAATGGCCTTGGAGCCTTTACAAGCCTAGCCCATAGGAATACCCTGGCATTGTGCCACCTGACCTTAGTTTCCAGTGCCTCTGTCGAGTAGAGCCACTGAAGTGATCCCTGGGGTGAATTTTCTATTTTCCATCCACTCATCAAGATTTCACTTGAAGAGAGCCAGTGAGGTGCTCTGTTTGACATGTATGGGAAGTTTATTCCATAGCATGGGAAAGTCTGTGGGTTATAAACCTGTCCCTCCAGCATGTTCTGTTGATTGTGGTAATGAAGTTGAGGTCTCTGGAGCTTGTAGTGCGGAGGGATTGGGATTTCTTTAGATGTAACATTTCTAATGGAGCTGGGTCAGACATGGCTTTAAGTCAAGCAGAGATCGCCTCCAAGTAGTTGATATGAAACTGAGAATTGCTGGAATTTTTTGAGTCTCTCCATATAGGACAAGTGTTTAAGGCCTAGGATCCTCTCTGAGGTACTTTTGCAGTCTCTCCAGTTTTTGCAGGTGTGTAGTGAGGTACACGCCAAATGGGACATTGTACTCGATTGGCGTAAACCGGGAGGAGTAGAGGGAGACGATAACCTTGGATGCAAAACCCTTAGTAATGTGATGTGCCACACAGGACTTTCTGACCACAGTGGCAGTGTGGTGGTCATTAGAGAGGTTGCTGTCAAGCTGTGTTCCATGACGTCAAGTCGTCAGGGGTATAAAACATGCAGCCAACGCCATTACATCAAGTCTTTCTTGCCGTGTGGTACCCAAAGCAGAAGCAGTTTGGAAGTGCTAGTCAGCCAACTCCTGAAATTATGTTTTTAGTTTCAGAACCGAATTCTTCAACTAAAGCCAAGTACCCCGTTGGGGTAACTTTTTCTTGTGGAAAGCAAATACCTCAAAGATTTTCATTCATACTGTATTCCTTGCCTAGGCCCTGACCACTACGTACCTTGCTATAGGTTTTGTGCTTTATTTAATCAGCGCACTATCCGTCGTCTGTATTTTTTGCCTCTAAATATTTTGGTTCTCTGTTTAATTATCCAGAAATGTCATCGGTTAGCCATCAGACTACCGGGATTTCGAAAAAATGCAAAGATAAAGACAGAAACAGGCTGCCAAGGTCCGAAACTGCCGAGGACGCTTCTGAGCCAGTCGCCCGTACTCTGTGAGGTGCTTTTGCAGCCCCTCATACCCGCTACTTCTGATTCGCAGTCCTTTACTGAGACTTATTCGGAGTCCGGTATGCTGCGAGGTGCTTCAACTATGGAACCTGTGGATGTTTCTTCCTTGGATGGGTCCGGAGCCGCTGTACAGGCACCGGCTTCTGAGGGTGTGTTCAGGCCTACGGACTTGCATATTAAACGGACACTTTAGAGATTTAGGCCTAAATGAAGGATCATGCCTAAAAAAGACTGCTGCATGTTCAGGCCTCTATGCCTAAAAAAAACAAGAATGGCTGAAGATCTTCTAACTCTATAATCAGGTTAAGCCAACCTTCCCCTTCTAAGAGACCTGAAGTTGTTTATGAATCTTCTGACCAGGATTCTGATTTTTCTGGATTTGCCCTTATCTACTTATGAGGATTCTGATGCAGAGTACTTCCTCTCCTCTACTTCTTCTCCAGAGGATTTTTTTTTGGTGAAACCTTACATACTCTAAGGGAGCTTTTCCACTGGCAGCATTTCCAATGGGAAAGCCAGGATTTTTCTCTAAAAAAAAAAAGAGGCTTGGGGATTTCTTACTCCTGCCTCAGCATAGGCCTTTAGCTATTCCTCCTGTACTAGACGTTGTTGATGCTTTTTTGTAATCTAGTTTGGTGCCTGATGCTTTGCCTCCTGCTCACAGAAAACCTGATGGATATTACAGGGTTCCTGATTCACACAAGTTCATAGATTCATAGATTAGTACTTAGCTAACTACCCTTGCGAGCCATTTTAAGCCTAGCCAATTATCCCTTGTGAGACTCAAACTCTGCACCTTGTGTTTGCAAGGCAAACACCTTAACCATTAGGCCACCCTCCCAGTTCTTTTTTTAAAAAAACTATTGCAGATCCAGAGACTATTTTGCAGGGACCCAAGGGCATTAGGGCTGCTTCTGCTAAAAATCCTACTCCTCCTGATAGAGACTCCAGGGCACTGGATAGTTGGGGTAAGAAGTTTTGCACTTCTGCAACCTTGGCCATTAGGGCTTTAAACTGCCAGTTTCATATGTTGAAGTATCAGCAACATGTTATTGGATTCCTTAAACAGAAAATTGTTGATTCCTGACTATGCGGAAAATAAAGAATTACAGGATTTAATGCATTTTGCTGAACAGGTTGGAAAACGTACTTTGCAATGTGTATTTGATTCATTAGCGGCCTCTTGCAGGGCTGTTACTGGGTCTGCTCAGAAGGCATGCTTGCCGTAAGGAGCAATCTTTGCCTGGTCATGTTAAAGATAAATTGTTGGATGCTCCCTTAAATCAGGACCGCCTGTTTGGCAGCAAGGCTGAGGAAGTTCTTAAAGATGGAAGATGAGGCTAAATCTATGCAAACTGTTAAGATTTCTTACAAGTTCAGCCTCCTAGATTTAGTAGGCACTGGCCCTCGAAGAATTGGTCCTTTCCTGTCCCTTCCAGGTCTTAAGCCAAACCCAGACACAGCAGAAACCCCAGGTTTCAGTCCCAGGGGACACACAAGACTAAGCATTGGGGGGTTTCTGCACCCAAATCTGGGAGTAGTAAGACTGCCCCCTATGGAGAACTGTCTCAATGACTTGATTTTAACTTCGTCACTTCCCAGTTGAATGCTCCTTTAGGCTGAAAGATTGGTCTGCAGGCCAAAAACTGGGAACTCATTACCCAAAACTGAAATCTGAACAACTGCTGGTGGCATTTGCTGCAGGGACAGAGGGGAAAGCCATTTCAGAGCAAACCATTTCAAAATGGATAGGCCACTGCATTCATTTCTGCTATAAGCACCATGGAAAACCTATCCCACAAGGCATCAGACACCATTCAACCTAGGCTGCATCTACCTCTACAGCCTTTCTCAGGGGCGTCCTTACAAGGGACATCCTAGAAGCAGCTTCCTGGAGTTCTGTACATACATTCACCAAGCATAATCATTTGCCAATTTTCTCACCAAGCATTATTTGCCAATTTTCTCTAAATCCAGAGCTGGTTTTGCCACTGCAGTCTTGCAGGGCCTTATAGCTGGTCCTAATTCTATTTACATTCCTCCTCCCAACCTTTACATTTGGGTAGATTTCCAAAGCTATGACTGCAACAATGAAGCACGAAGAGCATAGTACAGTTGTGTACACTTGCCATAAATGTAGTGGTTCGAGTGTATTCACTGTTGCAGTCCTGGTTACCCTTCCTCCAGTCCCCTTTCTTCTTTTGGCTATACCTCTACTCTCACTTACTATGCTCAAAAAGCTTTTTGGTGTATTTGCCTTTTTGTTGGAGGTATATTCTTGTTTTATAGATTTAATTTTCCCATTGGGGGGCACCTGACAGCTGGGGCAAGAAAAAGTGATGTACTGGCGTCTGCTGCATGTTTTTATACCCCTGACAACCTGACGTCATGGAAGAAGGGACGGTAACCGATGCAGGACCCAAGACTCAAGCTGACTGAGGGCTACTGCAAGCAGATAACCCAAATGTAATGACTGCGACAGTGAATACACTTGAACATCTACATTTTATAAGTGTACACAACTGTACTTTGGCCATTCATTAGGGACAAAGCCTGAGGTGAGGCTGTGATTGAACAGGACACACAGGTTAGGTGCCAGTTCACTCTGCCCATGTAAAACACAGCCAGGGATATTGTCAGGTCCCACAGAAGCTGTATTCACCTTGGACAGTGCTGTTTTAACTTGTGCAGCAGTAATACTGGATGCCTGGCAATCTACTGGTGGTATTGGTCCTTTTGAGGGGGGGGGGTAAAGTTGGCACTAAATGTGTCTGTTAATGTATTGGCAATATCTGTTGGATCAGTATAGGAGGTACCATTATGCAGTAACTCAGAGCAAATGTTTGTATTGCTGTGGAGATTCTTTACATAACGATAGAAGGCCTTGTGGTAGTTTTAACAATCTGCTGCAATTCTGTTTTCATAGCTAGTTTGAGGATTTAATGCAGGATGTCCGCTTTTTGTTGAGGCTGATAAGGGAGTTTTTCCAGTCTTGGGACTTCACCATATTCCACGTCTGTTTCCTCCCCCTGTTGTAGAGTTTATGGCAGGGGGCCACTGGATTGGCTTCCTTTTTTTGGAGGAAGCATTTTGGTTGCATGGGTATGGCGAGATCCATGCATTTGTGTACATGTTGATACAGTGCATTGGTGCAGGATTCCACGGTCATGCAATTCTGCATTTGTGTGGGCGCCGTGAAGTTAGCCACCTCTTAACATTGGGCAAGTGTATTGGTACATGAGTAGTTTTTCCAGTTGATGGGAGGGGTAGTTGAAGTCGCCTAGTATAAGTGTTAGGTTGGACCGTAATATTCACCGGAGTGCTTGGGAATGTGTAGTGAGGGTCTTGGGACATGGTTGTGGACCTGTAGCAGGCTACGACCTGAATCTCTGTCTTACCCAGTGTTAGCTGCACCTATAGTATCTCTGCATTATGTTGGGCTACCAGTCTGGAGGTCTGCGCATCCTTTATGAATATGGAAATGCCACTGCCTTTGGAGCTTTGGTCCAAGTTCTGGGGCCGAAAAGTGTGGAATGAGTTGTAGCCTGGAAGTGTAGGTGTGCTTTCTGCTGCCTTGAACCAGGTCTCTGTTGCAGCACAAACGTCGATGGTCTCCATTTTAAGGAGAGCTTGGAGCGAGTGCATTTTGAGATTTAGACTTCTAGTATTGAGCAGCATGACGCTCAGCATTTGTTTTTTAACTGTTACAGTGGTAATTTGGTCTTTGCAGCACCGCCTACAAATGGCACTATGGTGTGGGGGGGGGGCAAGAGCCTTGGCCAGTATCTGGAAGCCCATGGGTTGACAGATGCAGGCCATCTCTGGCAAAGCATTGAGTTCCGTCAATCATGTCATCCCAGACAGATACTGGATCCCCTTAGAATGACACCAGAAATTTAGCCAGTTGTTAAAATCCTTTTCTGCTTGTACAGTGGTATCATTATGGGTGATGGTAGGATGCTCCTCAGGGCTAGTTTTTTACCCACCTCGGCTACATAATCCGAGAGCTCCTCCGTATCTCTTTTCATGTAGGCCAGGAAGGTGCGTCTCGGGGGTCATTCACACCCACATGTACAATGACATATTTGACATATAGTCTGAATATATCTGCAGTCTGTAACCAGACTGCCTCTCTGCATTTTAAGATTAAAACCAATAACAGGAATCTTGCTGAAACCATTTCTGAAAAGAAATGCTCCTCTCACGCTACAGTATACTTATCCTTGATAGGTTATCAAATAAGGATGCAGCATAACAATACTTTTTTTGCAGTAAACCGCCTAAGATTCCTTTCCTTACATGAAGCTGTACAGTTCTTAATCAACTTCCTGAATATACTCTAAGTCTGGCCAAGTAGAATGAAGACTTAAAGCATTCCCAGCCCCATGGCTCCCTCACTCACTCTACAGAGCAACTTACAAGACAGAGTTGAAATCTTGTATAACTGGTTACCTATCCAAACATCTTAACTGCGAGCAGTACTGGTACCTCTCACAAAAGCCAAAGTACAATCTGACAAGAGAACTCCATTTGTCTTGCTAGGAATGCCATTCTGATTCTCCAAATTCTTCTGAGCTTCCATTTCTTAAGTTAATGTAGCCTGGCAAATGTACACAACCAGACCCTTAACTGTGTGAAAAGGATTGCAATATTTCCAGCGTTTTCCGTTCACTTTATCAATATAGTCCTTTCACTTTCTAAACACTGTTGCGAGTTTTGCTCCCTAATACTTGATCTGCAAAATGACCTACAACTTTGCTTCGACTCCATATCCACGACTGGAAGCTATCTTGGTAACCTGAAAGTCACCACCCTTGCTCCAGATAACCTCCCATTGGAATAGCTTAAGCTAGCAGCATAGGCAACAGCTTACCGCTTCTCAATACTCATCAGTACATCCATCCGGGAATCTATCTTCCAAGATAATTGGAAGCTTTCTTTCATTTTGACACCGCACACAGGGGGCTTATTAACTGAAATCAGTAATTTTAGACCTGTAACCATACTTTCTCTTTCACGTGAAAAATTCATTCAGAATTGCTTCCTAAAACACTAATCTTCTCACTCTCCCAACACACAACTGTTCCACAGTACAGATGCTGCCCTTTTCTTAAACACCGTATGCCAGTCAAGAAATATTCTAATCTGCACTGTTTTTCTTGGACTTTCTAAAAAGCTTTTGATACTCACACACCAAAAATTGCCGAAAGTTACTGTCCTAGGTCTCTCTACTTTAGCATCTCAGTGGTTCCAGACATAACTCCTACACAGATTTATAGAGTACAAAATGGCAGTTAGCAAGATCTGTTCTCCCCATTTCGGTAGGAGTCCCAAAAGATTGATACCAATACCTCCTATTAAGTATTTTAACAACCTTCATAGAGTTGCATCCATATCTTCTCTCATTCAGTATACTGCTGATTCCACTGTGATCTTCACCACTTCACACACACTCACCTCCATGAACTCACTCAGCAAGCATTCTTTGCAGTCAGAAGATGGCTGAATAGCACCAGTCTTGTCCTAAATCCTAACCAGATTAAGCTCATGCAATTCTCTGTCAATACCCAATAATGCTAACAAATTCCTTATTCAGTCCTACACTGACCTTCCTGCCAGACTACACCAGTATCCATTTACTTGGGAGTCATTGTATGTAGTTTGCTGAAGTTAGATCTACACATTCATCAGGCAGTTAAAAAAAAAAAATCCACCACGGCTGCTGAATAGTCCAACCATGGGTAAAAATCTGCTGCTTTTACCTAGTGTCACCAATGCCTCATGCAGTCTTTACTAGCCTGCAATCCTAGCTCTGTCCAAATTTATAACAGTTGTATTAGAAAATTGCTAGATTCAACTTTTATCTACCAAACAACCCTCCAATGCTGTATCAACCATCTAAATTGGGTAATTTCCCAACCTTCTAAAATTACTGAACTAACTCCCCCATTACCCCAGCAAATGCTAGTCCATGTCCTCTTCCCACAGTACTGTGCTAGCTGCACACTAAGTTCCAATGATCACTTTGCATGTCATTCTCTCTAGTCTCCCTTATAAGTGTACTTAAGGCCCCATTGGTTAAATGTGGAGCTCTTGCCATGACTCACTGTAACAGTATCCCCCCAGTTAAGAAGAAAAAAAAAAAAAAAAAAAGCTGAAAGCATATTGACTTGACTGTCAACTATGTAATCCTGTAGGCTAATCCTATGCTGTCCTGCAATAACTCCAGAAACTTTATGTACTCTACACCCACTAGAATTCACCACCCCATATCTCTTCAAACATAATCTACCACCTGCTACTTCCTCAATCTTCTACTTTTTTCTGTCAGACTCGTTCTTCAATCACTTTACCTTTCTCTTTCCTTTCCTATGCAACTTTGATTGGTAGAATTGTTATACAAAAACATTTACTAATCTTTTTTGCTTTTTATACATGGTATCTGTAGCTTATCCCTTGAAGAGAAAGAAAATGAATATCGTGTGCTGTGATTCCTTAATTATAAAAACGTTATCATTTTTTGCGTACTTCATGCTCACTTTGTATATGTATACTAGAAATCTGCAATTGGTAAAATATGGTGTCATTACAGTATTAAGAGTTTGGCATATATAGTGAGGCTTTTAAAATTTATATTTATGGGTAGGAGAAATGAGAGAGGTGGTGGGGGGCTAGGAGTATAAAGGGCGATTGAGAAAAAGGGTGAGCTGTGTATATTAGTGAGGTGATGATATAAAGAGAAAAGTAGTGAAGTTTAGGTAGATGCGGAAGGTAGTGAGCATGAGAGAAAAAAACAAAACCTTGTCCAGTGGCAAGTATTCACTTGTTATTGGCCGCATCCATTTTCAGTGGAGGCCCTGATACTAAGTTCCAGTTGCACAGTAGTTGCAATAAGGGTTTACAGAGGCAATAAATGGAAAGCTTAAATGTAATTTATTGGATTGTACAGGCAGCATTTATGTATAAAAATTGATATGATGCTAATCTTCATTTTTTCCTTACTGATGGATGTCTCTGTCTTCGGAACAGAGTCAGCCATGTAACAAGCTCGTGCCAGCCAAACTCTCAAGCTAAGCTATACCCATAGTGCCCCTCTCCCAGTTACCTCTGATCTCAATTGCCTTGTAGATATCAAGATTTGTCAAGCCAGCTTTCAGCTAAGTACTATAAAAATATTTTTCTAAAACCCTTTTTTTCACGGAATATCTTCTCTTTATATTTGTAAACTCTTCTTTAATTAGTCGTTAATCTTTTACCCCTCTTGTATCTTTAGGCTTTTCCCCGTTAGGGGTCGCCACAGCGGAACTCCAGTCCGCTAATGATTGGCAGTAGATTTTTTACATGCCGAGTTGCCAGCCCCGACGCATCACCTTCAACGAAGGTACGCCCATTCACGCATGTCTCCATGCAGAATTCTCTCTAGCTGAGAATCGAACCGGACAGCGTCTTAACGTGAGGCGACAACGCTACCACAGCACCACAACCACCGTGGATAATCTTTTACCCTTCTATAGAATTAATTTTCCTTGCCAACTTTGGAATCTTACCATCGTTGGTACGGGCCTTCTCTCTCTCCTTTTCTTCCCCTTATCTCCTTTGAGGTAATCTTTTATACCATTGTTGGTATTTCTCTATCCATTAAAAAAAAAAATGCTTCCCACCTCTCTTCCTTTTAGAGTGTGTATTGTACTTTATATTGAGTTGTATTTTTTTTTTTTGATGGTGGTTATTTGACTGTTCCCACTGTCTGACAAAAAAGGGGCAACACAATTCAATGTGACCAACGCAGTCGCAAAATGCATAATTTGGGTACTTGTATCTTGTGTATACTGTCTGGGGGTTCCGCACCTCAGTTCAACCACTGTGTGAGATTGTAGGGATTTCAGTTCTTGTACCTTAAATGAGTGGAAGAAGAAATTGATACTCAAAGGCCTATTTAAAGGCTATTTCTGGGTCGGAGGGCTCAGTCCTTCCAAAGAAAACACAAAAAACAGGGTCGCTCTGTTCTTTCATCTCTTGGTGATGGAAGTCTGAACCTAAGGCAAAAATCGCAAAATTGGCACCAATGGCTTTGGCTACGGGGTCTCTACCACTCACCACACTGCTGAGCTCAGTTCAGAAACCATGCACATCCACTTTGATGCTGTCTTGAACTGTGCCCCCGGCCTCAGCCACTGCACCGAAATCTACTTTGTCTACAACTACTGCTTCAGTCCCACCACGGGTCACTTCCCCCTCCCTGTGCATATTTCTGGTTTCGAGGCCACAGTGCCATTTAAAGTCTGCTCCTTGGACCAGATATTCCCCCATAGCAGATACATTCTTGGGGCAGCAATATAGCTCTCTTTTGGAATGGCCCAATTCTCTGACTGGAATATCAACCCGATCTTCCAGGAGCTTCTCAGAATTGGATGTGGTGTGACTTGTGGACCAGCTGCGGACGGCCAGAGGGATTTGAACACCTTTTAAAACTCCACTCCCAGCCAGAGTTGGGAGTCTCTCTCTCTCCACGGACTTCTGCATATTCTCCTACTCCTCCTTTGACCTCCTTGCAGATATTGAAGCACCCAGCATAGACGCTTATTTTGGTTCCGCTGGTGGACCTCAACGTGGTTCTAGTCTATCCATCCTCTGGGATCATGACTGGGCTGCAGGCACTGTGACCCCTAGTACACTGCCATTCTTTCTTTGGCGCCATCTACTGTGGTTCTGAGAGTCTTGCTAGTATCAAGTCCTCTTGGGGCTCCTTCCTTGGCAGCTGGCTCAGTGGTGTGTGACCCTAGTTCTGAGGTTATCCTTCTCTGTTCCAGGGTCACACCCCTCTTAAGGCGGGCTAGCTTTCCAAGAGATGGAGAGGGCCCTTGCCTCTGTAGGCAAGCCTATGTCCTCCCTCTGAACTGCAGCTGACACAGTCCACTACATTGGGACATAGAGCACGAGAGCCTCAAGATAACCTAACGCAGGGTGTCCTCTCTTTGGATTCCTTGTCAGAAGCTCCTGCTGAAGAGGTAAGAGATTGTGCAAGAGGAAGTGCAAGGGGAAGTACGTGGACTCCCCCGAAGAGTCCCTCACTGAATATATGGACTACGGTGAGGGGGATGTGTCCTCACTGTCGCTCCCTGAGGATGGAGACATGCTGGGAATCTTGAAGCAGCAGTGAGACTGGAAGCCCACCAAGCCTTCCTCCAAGGAGTCTGTATTTTTGCAGGCTTTTCATCCTCAACCCTCTGCTTTCTGGGTGACCCCACCTGCAGACGAGTTAGTCCATCTAGTCGTGCAGCACACATGAAAGAGTCCTGATGCCGTTCAACCAACCCCCCCCCCCCCGAGACCAGACAAAATTTTAGCCCCACCAAAAAGTCCACATGTGTCTAAGGGCCTACCAGTAGATTCTGTGTTGGTGGTGGCCACTAGGAAAGAGCTTGCCAAACAGTCTCTGGCAGTCAACAAGTTAGGGAAGTGAGTGCCTCATTGACTTTTGCCATTTGGTCTTTGAACTATCTGGCACATTTTACTAGGCTACCGAGAGAACTACTCTCGGAACTGTAGCAAGAGCAGTTTCTGACTAGATATGAGAAAGTTGTCTTGTAGCTTGCGACCCTGGAATCCATATCCAACTCGTCCATGCGGTTAGTTTCTCATGCTACCGAAGGGGTGGCCAGAGCTGCAGGTTCACATGTCATGAGACGTCATGCCTGGATGCGCCTTGGTGAGTTAGTAGACCCTTTTAAGTTTTCCTTTCTTAACACTCCAGTGGAAGTTTCTTCCCTTTTTTTGGCATGAGGGAAAGACACAGGCAGGTGTGAAAAGGGCAGCAAGACCCTGTCTGCTGTGGGCATATGTTCTCTGATTCCTAGATGTAGGGTCATGGGGGGGAGGAGTGGAAAGATGTGGCAAAAGAAATCCCAGGGTCTTTCCATGATGCGTGGCAAGTTTGAATTTATTGCCTGGAACAGAGGGGGCTAACTTCTGGAAGATGCCCCTACACAGCCAGAGGGGGTCCACATAACTAGGGGGTCCAGAGATTCCTTCTCTGGACAGCCCTACCATCGATCCTGAAGAGTGACCTGATGGCTTTCCTTTGGAAGCAATCGGTGGGGGGGGGGGGCCTTTCTCTCTGCACCACTCTGTCTGGCAAACAACCACAGATTCTTGGGTGCAGAATATCATAGCTAGAGGTTATCACATAAAACTAAATATTTATCCAAAGTCATCAAAACAAATTCCCCAACATTCTACCCAGTCAGAGAAGCAACAGCTCAAGAGATAAGAAAGGTGTCATAAAAAGTCAACCAAATAGTCCCACCAGACCAAGTGCAATCCAGAGTCTACTCCAAGTTCTTTTTAGTGCCAAAAAAGACAGGATACTGGAGACCAGTTTTGGATCTCTACATTCTGAACAAATTTGTCAACCAAACAAAATTCCGGATGGTCACTGTTCAGTCTGTCCTCTTTCTGGAGTAAGACTATTGGATGTGCTGTATAGATCTTAAAGATGCATATTACCACATAAAAATGGACAAATGATCCAGAAGATTTCTTTGCTTCCAGCTGGGAGTTGATCTTTACCAATTCAAGGGCTGCCCTTTGGAGAGACTGCAGCCCCCAGAGTGTTCACCAAATGCATGGCAATAGTAACTGCTCACTTGAGACTGCAAGGATTGTGGGTATTTCCGTTCTTGGATTGGCTCCTTACGACCCCCCACCAAGTGTCTAGTGGTTACAACCTTAAACTACACTCTAACAGTAACAGAATACTTGGGGAGTCTATAAACAGGAGAAATGCAAGTTAACTCTTCCTCAAACCTTGGGAATTTATAGGAGCAGTTTTCAATACCCAATCCTGCCTGGTCTCCCTCCCAGATCAGACTGGGAAGACTGAGGTCCCAACTCTGGGTTATACTCTCTCTCAAGACCAAGTTTTTAGCTCTGGCCGTCCTCCAATTTCTAGGATCAATGGCAGCATTGCCATCAATTACAATAGTTCCTCTAGCTAGACTGCACACTAGGCTTTTTCAGTGGCTCCTACTAACACAGTGGTATCCTACGCATCATCCTCTGTCCTTTTTAGATCCACATAAAGCGGTGCAAACTAGATATAACTTGGTGAATGAAGCCAGAGAAAGACCTGTGGTGTCGCCCTTTCTCCCCATCTCAATCGAGGGCAATAGTCGCCACAGACGCTTACCTGATAGGTGGGCATTTTCATGGAAAGACTGTCCAAGGCATGTGGTCAACCATAGAGGCCATCCTGCATGTCAGTGTTCTAGAACTGAGGGCAGTACTTCTAGTGTTGCAAGCATTCCAATTTGTTCTCCCGTCAGGGGCAATTGCTATCCAGTCCGATAGCATGTCAGTGGACTGGTACATCAACAAACAAGGGGGAACCAATTCCTACCCTTTGGGTTGAGAGGCCATGAGAATTTGGCAATGGGTTATGGCTTGCAACAGTTTTCTGATTGCAGTGCATATTCCTGGAAATTCCAATGTGATTGCAGACAAACTGAGCAGATGAATCTTCCTGCCTCTCAAATGTGGCACAGCCATTGTGGCGAAGATCTTCACCCGCTGGGGCCAGCCTTGCTGCGACCTATTAGTGCCTCCAGCGAATCACACATGCAGCAGCTACTTTTTTGCCCTAATACCCCCCCCCTTTGCAGGTGGAGTCCTCAAGGGATACTCTGATACACAATTGCCCCACAGGACGTCTGTATGCTTTCCCTCCTCTTCTCCTGATGTCCACAAATTCTGATGGCCCTTTGGCTGAGAAGCAGAGTAATCCTTGCACCCTACTGGCCCGACAAGTTTGTTTTCCCTTTCTTTGGCTTCACCTACTATGCCAACCTTGGATTCTGGATCCAACTCCAGAATTGATCTTGCACCTGCAGGTGTTGACTCTCACCCAAACATATCCAGTCTCAAGCTGACAGCAGCCTCCATTGTTAGAGTACATTTGGCTGCTATCCCAGACTTCTGTAATGGATTC
>NC_056735.1:1125660258-1125662758 GCF_019279795.1 Protopterus annectens
GGCATCTGAGATGTTTGGGAGGCTAGACTCTGGTGGGATAGATATTTCTCCTTTTGGGGGGGGAGGGAGGGGAGAAATGTGCACTGATCCTGTCTGCCAGTATGTTGGCAATGTCTGTGGGTTCAGTGATTTTTTTTTATCATTTTGGACTAATTCTGAGCAGATCTGGGAGTTTCCACCCAGGTTTCTAACATAGCTAAAGAAGGCTTTATGATTGTCTTTTGTCATTAGCGATTTTTCTCTCAAAGTTGGCCTTGGATGATTTTGAGTGATCGTAGTTTTTTGCTAGTATTGATCAGAGATGCCTTCCCTTTTAGGGATTTTGCTCTGTCATGTAGTAGCTTTCTCCTCTTGTTGTAGAGTTTGTTTATGGCTGGAGTCCACCAGACCGGGCGCCTGCCTTTGGTGGAAAGGGTCTTGATTTTATTAGGGATTGCTTGATCCATACATTCCTGGAGGTGCTCGTAGAAGGCATTTGTAAGGGTTTCAGCAGCGTGGGTTGTGGTTTACACTGGCTCGGGGGCCTTGAAGGATACCACTCCAGTCTTAAGAAGTGTGAAGTTTGCTTTTGAGAAGTTCTTCACTGTGGTCTTTTTTGCTGGGGGCGGGATTTGGATCTCCAATGAGATTAATTTATGGTCTGATCTCACCAATGAGGGATATACTTCCGGTGTGGAGCATTTTGTCCCCATGTTTGTGATGATCAGGTCTAGTATATTTTCTCCTCTTGTGGGAATGGTGACTAGTTGTTCCATAGCATTTGAGTTTATGAACTCAAGGAACCTTTGGGCTAGGGTGTTGAGGCTTGAGTAATGTTCCCAGTCTATGTTTGGGTAGTTGGTCACCCAATATGATGGTGTTTGGAGAGACATTCATACTCTCCAGTGTCTTCAGGAAGGCTGTGTGGGTTTCCTGAGTTTGAGAAGGTGTTCTGTAGCTTGTTACAAACTGTAGGGCAGTTTTACCTATGGTTAATTGCACCTGGATGGTCTCCGATGCTTCGTGCGTTGCCACTAACCTGGAGGTGTGGGTATCCTTTATGAATATGGATACTCCCCCTCCTTTTGTGGTTCAGTCCGGATTTTGGGGCCGGAACGCATGATATGAGGTATAACCTGATAGTGCTGGGGTGCTCTCAGGAGCCTTGAACCAGGTTTCTGTCACAGCACAGACATCGATGTTCTCCATACTGAGGAGGGCTTCGAGGGCGTGCATCTTGAGGTTTAGACTTCTGGCATTGAGCAGTATTACCCTTAGTTTTCTCCATTTTTGTTTTCTAGGGCGGTAGGTTTATCATTTGAGCCTTGCCTAAAAAAGGCACTATGGGGGTGGCAAGAGCCTTTGCCAATATCCGGAAGGCCAGGGGTGACAGGTGCAAGCCGTCCCTTGCGAAGCAGTGTGGCTTGTCAAGCATGTCATCCCAGGCAGACAGACATTGGATCCCCTTAGAATGACGCCAGTAATTAAGCCAATTATTAAAGCTGATCATTTTGTCTCTGTATTGTGGCATCATTCTTGGTGAGGGTAGGATACTGCTCAGGGTCAGGCTCATACCGGCCTGGGCTACATAATCTGAGAGCTCCTCTGTCTCTTTTCATGTAGTCCAGGGAGGTACGTCTCAGGTCGTTCACACCGGCATGGACAATGACTGAGTCATACTTCTACTTGCTGTGGAGTGACCTGAGTGCTTGTGTTGTGCCGGATTCTAGCGCCTGACAGGCAGCTTACTGTGATCTTCTCCTTGTTCAGTCTGGTGAGTGGGACGTCGGTGTGTCTGACTATGGAGTCACCTATAACAAGTGTGTCTGGCATTGTGTTTGGCCTTAAGGGCTGTGACTGTTTAGCACACTGACTTTGAGAACTATGTGTTGCATGTCTTATGTCTTGAGGTGGCAGTTGCTTGGGTGTCTGCTTTGGAGGCCTCTGTAATTTTGGTAGATTTTTGATCAGTGCCTCCGAGTATGTCTTTGTGTGTTTGTGTTTGTTTTGCAGTTGTGATAGTTCTACGTGAAACTGGGTTTGTGGTGTGCGTGGTTTCCTTCTCCTCCTGTCTGGTCTTGCCAGTCCTGAGTTGAGAGAGCTCAGCCTCCAGTTTGGCTATATAGTTGCATCTCTCACATGTATTTGTGTTTTGTGGGAGGAGTGGGTTGTCTGTGTACATGAGGCAATTGTAACATTGCCTCAAGATGCCCAGATTTACCAGCTGAACAGGAGAGGACGCTAGCAACTGACCCTTCGACATGCTAGAAAAAGTGATAAAGTTTGCTGTGTAACTGAGTCAGAAGGGACCTATAGGGAAATGGGTACTCAAGGGGATTCTAGGCTAATGTAGTACTTTGTTTAGTATACAAGTACTTTACCTATATAAAAATGCTTTAGGAGCAAGTGCTGAGCTTTACCTATATAAAAATGCTTTAGGAGCAAGTGCTGAGCTTTTGAGATAGAGGATAGACTGTTTAGATTGCAAGTAGAGAAGTTCTAAGGGAAAAATTGAAAAGCA
>NC_056735.1:1125675258-1125765258 GCF_019279795.1 Protopterus annectens
CTCTGCCCTCAACAATTATGATCTATTTCTGTCCACAAGGCTAGGATCCGGGAAGGTTTCTGAAATGTCCTCCTCAGGAGTTTCAGCTCCGAATAGGCAGGTTGTAGTTTTTCTCCAGTCAGCCTTTGAGCTGGTAGAAAGGGCTTATTCTCTCCACAAAGAACCGTGCCTGATATGTCTGCTCCAGCAACCTTTCCCCCATCAGGTCCTATCTCCAAGTCGCACAGGCCTATTCCACAAGGACAGACATGATCATCAAGTGCCCAGCCAGTTCCTGTGGAGAAACGTCCCCTTTATTTTCTGATGAACTTCCTCTGAGGGATGCTCGGATGAAGTATCAGAAGAATGTGTTAAAGGAGACTCTGCTCCCCTTTGGTGTCTTTGCAGATTACAGTTTTGATGGAGAGTGGTCCCCAGGTCACCACCTGACGACTTCTCCTTTGGAGGTATTCTAAAGCTCTTGAAGCAGAGGTGGTTAATCTTACCAAAACCCCTCACCAGAGGAATCTCCATTTTTGAAAGCTATTTATTCTGGCTAGTCTACATCTTGTTACAAACTTACTGATTTTAGTGGCCTCTCTGGCTTGGAAGGTGCTGGACATTATTGAACCTATCCCAAACAGAACAGATAAGATGTTAGTGTTTCACTATTGCAGTCATTACATTTGGGTAATCTGCTGGCAGGTTGCCCTCAGTTGGCCCGATTAACAAAGTCTTTGGTCCTGCATCTGTTGCTGTCCCTTCTTCCATGACGTCAGGGATATAAAACATGCAGCCGACGCCATTACACCAGTCTTTCTTGCCGTGCGGTACCCGAAGCATAAGCAGTTTGCAAGTGCTGGTCAGACTCTCGACATTTTCGTTTTAGAGTTTCAGAACCGAAGTCTTCATCATAAAGCTAATTACCCCGTTGGGGAAACTTTTTTTTTCTTTCTCCTTACCGATTTGTCAGTAAACGTTAATTACTTGTGGGAAGCAAATACCTCATAAAGATTACAGTTTGTACTGTATTCCTTGCCTAGGCCTTGACCACGATGTACCTTGCTGTCTGTTTTATGCTTTATTTAATCGGCGCACTATTTGTCGTCTATTTTTGCCTCTAAATATTTCGGTTCTCTAATTATCCAGAAATGTCGTCTGTTAGCCATCTGACTACCGGGATTCCGAAAAAAGCAAAGGCAGACTGGCTGCCGAGGTCCAACACTGCCGATGACATTTCTCCTAAGCCAGTCGCCAGTACGCAGTGAGGTGCTTTTGCTGCCCCTGATACCCTCTACTTCTGATGCGCAGGCCTCTACTGAAACCCATTCGGAGTCCGGTATGCAGCGAGTTGCTTCAACTATGGAACCAGCAAATGTCTCTACCTTGGATGGGTCTGGAGCCTCTGTTCAAGCACCAGCTACTGAGTCTATTCAGGCTTACAGACTTGCATATTAAATAGATGCCTCCTTCATTACTTAGGCCTAAATCTCGATCCATGTCTAAAAAAACTGATGCCCAGGCCACACATGCTCTGACATCTTTGCCTAAAAAACAAGAATGGCTGAAGATCTAGTAACTGTAATCTGGGGTAGCCAACCCCCCCCCCCTCTTTTAAGAGGCCTAGGACTGAGGTTGATTATGAATCTTCTGATCAGGATTCTGTTTTTTCTGACTTCTGATGACCTGGATTTGTCCTTGCCTACTTATGAGGATTCTGATGCAGAGGACTCCATTCCCTCTGCTTCCCCTCCTGAGGATTTTTCTTTTGGGGAAACCATACATTCTCTAAGGCAGCATTTCCACTGGGAAAGCCAGGATTACTCTGATTCAGAAGAGTTTAAGGGATTTCCTTCTCCCTCAGCATAGGCCTTTAGCTGTTACTCCTGTACTGGACATTGTTGATATGCTTTCTCTGAATCTAGTTTAGCCCCAGATTCCGTTCCTCCTGCTCCCAGAAAACCTGACTGATACAGGGTCCTTGAGTCCCACAAGTTACTTTTCAAAAATCCTATTGCAGATCCAGAGACTATTTCACAGGGGCCCAAGGGCATTAAGGCTTATACTGCTAAAAATCTTACCCCTTCTGTTAGAGACTCCAGGGGGTTGGATAGATGGGGTAAGAAGGTGTACACTTCTGCAGCCTTGGCCATTAGGGCTTTAAACTGTCAGTTTCATATGTTAAAATTTCAGCAACATGTTATTGGACTGCTTAAACAGAAAATTGTTGATTCCTGACTGTGTGGAAAAAAGAATTACAGGATTTAATGCATTCTGCCGAACAAGTTGGAAAACATACTTTGCAATGTGGTTTTGATTCATTAGAGGCCTCTTGTAGGGCTGCTGTTACTGGGTCTGTACTCCGAAGGTATGTATTGCTTAAGGAGCAATCTTTGCCTGATCATGTTGAAGCTAAATTGTTGGATACTCCTTTAAATCAGGGCAGCCTGTTTGGCAACAAGGCTGAGGAAGTTCTTAAAAAGATGCAAGGTAAAGCAAAAATGTATGCAAACTGTTAAAAAAATTTTATAAGTTCAGCCTCCTAGATTTAGTAGGCACTGGCCCTCTAAAAATCTGTTTTTTCCAGCCCCTTCCAGGTCTTCTCAAGCCAAATCCAGACAACAAAATCCCCAGGTTTCAGTCCCAGGGGACATACAGAACTAAGCAGTGGGGGGGCCTCCACTTACAAGTCTGTGAATAATAAGACTCCCCCCTATGGCAAACTGTCTGACTTCCTTTTAAAATTTCCAAGCACTTATCTGACTGTCCCTGTTGGGGGGAAGATTGCTCTTCATGCAAAGAATTGGGAACTCATTACCCAGGACAAATGTGTTTTTAAATTAGTGTCCCAGGGATACAGATTTCACTTCCACACATTGCCAACATGAAGTAGATGGCCGTACCTACCCCCAAATCAGTGGGCAGAGGCACAAAAACAAGTACTTTCTCTGAAGCATGGGGGCTATTCAACTGGTACCAGAAGAGGAAAAGGGACGAGGTTTCTACTCTCTATTTTTTCCTGGTACCCATGAAAGACAATTCATGACTTCCTAGCCCGGACCTGTCTACTCTAAACTTTTTGGAGATTCCAAAATTCAAGATGCTGACTCTTCAGTTACTTCCTATGGTAGGCAAAGATGCCTGGTTGTTAACACTAGATTTAAAAGAAGCATACCTGCACATCCCAATTAGGGAATCTTGCAGAAGATACCTACGCATCAAAGCTGTGCAAGAATGCTTGGCTGGTGACTAGACCTAAAAGAGGCATACCTGCATGTCCCAGTAAGACAATCGTGCAGAAGATACCTCTGATTCAAGGCTGGGTTGATGCATTAGTAATTCTCTGCACTGCCCTTTGGCTTATCTACTGCGCCCAGGGTCTTTACAAAGTGCCTGGCACCAGTAATTGCATTTTGCAGACAAAGAAGTATATAAATATATCCTTATTTGGACGACTGTCTCATTCAAGCAGAGAACAAGGACACTCTTCGACACCTGGCGTTTGTGAAAAGGCTTCTAACATGCCTAGGGTACACAATAAATGAAAATAAATCACAACTGGTATCCTCTCAGAAGATAACATTCCTGGATGCAAGCTTGAATACAACTTCCCAGATGGCTTACCTCACGCCAGACAAGCAAAGGCAACTGACTACTTACTTCAAACTGATGGCAACAAAAACCCAGTCTTCTGCAAGACTAATTCTGCAGGCTCTGGGCTTCATGGTATCCTGCATCCTACTGATTCCATATGCAAGGCTGCATATGATTAAACTTAAATGGTACCTAAAAAGTTTAAGGGGTCAACATTCTCAGTCTGGAAACAATGATTTCTCTCATTCCTTGCCTGCAACAGTAGTTTCTATGGTGGGCAAAGACATGTCACCAAAACATGGGACGGCCATTCCCTCCACCCCCTGCCAGCCAAACCTTAACAGACTCATCACATTATGCTTGGGGGGCCCACATAGCAGGAAGATGCATTCAGGCATATGGACACCAAAAGAAATGCATCTACATATCAACCAGAAAGAGATGCTAGCTGTTCAAAATGCCCTAACAGCCTTCACGGACTTACTAAATCCAGGACAACTACTGATAGACTGACAACACCACAGTCATGTGCTTATATAAACAAGCAAGGGGGCACACACTCGTACCCCCTTTGCAGATATGTCATGGCACAGTGTGACTCCACTTTGACCTACCAAATACATCTTCAAGCTCAATTCCTGCCAGGAAAACAAAACACTCTGGCAGACTATTTAAGCAGAAACTTTATGGATCCTCACGAGTGGAAACTAAATCCACAAGTCTTCAGCATAACAGAGAAATGGGGGAGCCCAGACAGATCTGTTTGCCTATCCTCAAAATTATTAATTGAAAAGATTCTGTACAAGGATTTATCGCAGACGAGCATGGAAAGTGGACGCCCTATCCTTCAGTTGGAAAAACCTATCAGTTTATGCCTTTCCTCCTCTGCCTCTTCCCCCCAAGGTCCTCCTAAAGGTCAGACAAGAGAAACCAAAGATACTAATAGCCCCAGGCTGGTCCCGACAATACTGGTACCCAATCCTAAGGAACTTGTCTCAATTCCCAGCTTGGACTTTGCCTCAAAAGACCACAACTACTTTCCCAGCAAAACAGTCTGATCCTGCACAATCAACTACAGACTCTGAACCTGGCAGCATGGCTGATCATGTAGTCATAAAAACAACACCTCTCAGTAAAGCTGTGATGGATGGTATTTTGGAAGCCAGAAGGCCTAGTAATAGAAAATTTAATGCTGACAAATGGAAGAGATTTTGTGCTTGGAGTCTAGCACAAAGGACTGATACAGCAGAAACAAATATTCCTCAGATATTGCAATACTAAACTGAGATGCTTGACAAAGGCCTATCTTTCTCATCAAATAAAATCCATGCATCTGCCATTTCGGCTCATAATACAGAGTCACCAATCTTTTCTCATCCTTGGCTAAAACAGTATCTTAGAGGAGCCAAAAATTTAACACCTCCTAGAAGATCACCATTGCCTGCATGGGACCTCAATTGTGTTGGAAAAGCTCACCCTACCTCCATTTGAACCAGTTGCTACTGCTGATATAAAGTTGTTATGGAAAACAGCTCTGCTACTAGCAATTACTTCAGCAAGAAGAGTTTCAGAGCTACAGGCCCTCTATGGCTGTAGAGCCTTTTATCATATTTTACCCAGACAGGGTATCTACGAGGAGAAATCCTACTTTTATGCCCATGGTGGTTTCCATTGTGGCTCTTAACCAAACAATTCATCTGCCAACCTTTTTTCCAGATCTGCAGAACAAGGGGGAGAGAATTGTGCATTCCTTGGGCGTACACAGACAGCTAAGGTTGAGCAGGTTGTTGAGCAGAACTAAAGCTCCAAGAAAAACAGAGCAATTACTAGTGGTATATGCTGCAGGATCAGAAGGCAAGGCTATTTCAAAGCAGACTATTTCAAAGTGGATAAGCCACTGCATCCGATTCTGTTACTTTCACCATAGTAAACCTGTGCCCAAGGGCATTAGGTCTCATTCCACCAGAGCTGCAGCTACTTCAGCCTTTCTCAGGGGAGTACCAACCAAAGACATTCTAGAGGCTGCTACTTGGAGTTCTGTTAACACCTTTACAAAGCATTATCATTTGCCTGTCTACTCTAAATCCAGGGCAGGCTTTGCCACTGCAGTTCTGCAAGGCCTTGTATCCGTCCCTAATGCTGTTTATCTCCAGTCTCCCAATCATAGCTTTGGGGTTCTACCCAAATGTAATGACTGCAACAGTGAAACAATAAGAACATGGTACAGTTGTGTACACTTAACATAAATGTAGATGTTAAGAGTGTATTCACTGTTGCAGTCCAGTTTACCCTCCCGCAATCCCCCTGTCATTCTGGAGTTTCCTTCCTGCTATATCTTCTACAGCCTATGTGGTGTATTTGCTTGTAGATTAAGGTAAAGTTTGTGTGTGTGTGTGTGTGTGTGTGTGTGTGTGTATATGTGTGTGTATATATACATATATATATATATATATATATATATATATATATATATATATATATATATATTTGCTACCATTTTAGTCTTTGGAGTTCAGGCCGACAGAGGAAACCTGCCAGCAGATTACCCAAATGTAATGACTGCAACAGTGAATACACTCTTAACATCTACATTTTATGTTAAGTGTACACAGCTGTACTTTGCCATTTAATGGCTGTTTGCCTTCCAAGTGAAAGTCCTGTTCTGTAGAGTCAAATGAACATTTGCTGGTGCAAGACTGTATGAAATGACTTTGTCAAGTCTAAGAAAATGGACACACACCATTGTTTCTAGATTTTTTCCAGGCTATATTCCTTTTTATCACTAGTTTTGTTTTTCGCAGCCATGATGCAGTGTTGTATGCACCTCTCCTTGCGTACTGCTGCTAGATTTTGTCTCCAAGAATACATCATTAGTGCGTTAGCAGTATCTAGTGGCATTTTTCTAAGTGTGTTCCAGTTGAACCATTGGTATTTCATTGAAAATATCTTTGAAACTGGTTGTATTTAATATTTGATTTGTGATAATTATCTAGGTAACAGTGAGTTCTAATGGCATATGATGGTTTGTGGCCACTTAAGCGGAGAGGCAGCATATTTTTATTAGTTTTGTCTGGTTTGTTTAAGAATCAAGTAGAGATAATAGAAGTGGCGGTAGCAGTCAGGTGATAAGATGGTTGAAAATTTACTTTGATAATTTGCTTTGAGGTGTATAGGATTGATGGCGTCTTGGCTAGGGTAGTTTAGCTGGTGTAGATGCAAGGACAGAGCCAAGAAGATTTTTAGCAAATTTTCAGTCTGGATTTACTGATTTGTTTGGTAGTCAAGAAGATATTCAAAAAAACAACAAAAAAAAAAAGTTAATTTGAGTGCAAAGACAGCTGTGTAGACATTTGGGTTTCAGTTATGATTAATAGGGGCTTGTTGGTTGAGTGAATTAATTGTACAGGGGGTGTAAGGTTCTAGTAAGGCTTGGAATGCAAGAGAGTTTTGAAGTTTGTAGAAAAATAAACAGTTACTGACTGACTAGATATTTACACGGTCACCCAAGCTGTTTTGAAGCGAAGCAGTGGTGGAATTTGATAGATTTGTTAGGGATGAATTTAGCTGTCTTGGTATAGCATTGTTCAGGTTTGTTATTAAATTCTGCTGAAAGTTGGTGTAAATAGGGATATATGCAGAGGCTTTTTTGTTGTTTTGCTAGTTAGTGTTTGCTATGATAAAGGAGTCAATATTTCCATGTTTCTTGATAGCTTGTATTTGAATATCAAACTTTAGGTGTTTATGACATCAAGTAGCTTTGTGTGGACATAAGTTTGATAGGAGTGTTTGAGGTGATGGGGAAATAGCACACAGAGTTTGATGTCAAAATGAATAACTTGGTTTTCTTGGCTTTCAGCAGAAGGTGAATTACTGAGCCAGTTTTCTATAGAAGAAAAAGCTTTTATGGCCTTTTCCTGAAGTTCTTGAAGGGACTTAGCTGTGTTTCACTGCAGCATAGTCGGCATAATGAAAGACAGTTCCATCATTACAGTGTAGAGGTCATTAATAAAAATATTAGTATATGTGGCCCAAGAATGAGCCTTGTGGCCCTTAAACTGAGATACGTGAATGGTGATTGTTCTTTATGCAGGTTTTCTGCTTGTAGCCTGTTAAAAAGGTAGCTCTGGAACCAGGAGATGGAAGAGTTGTTCTGGCTTGGTGAGGAATGTTTGTGGAGGTGAGTGTGATGAGATAATGTCTAGTGCCTTAGATTAGTCAACATTAGTCAAGGAATTGAGAAGAAACCAAATTTCCTTAGTCCCTGTGAAGATTGATATGGTTGGAATTAAGAGATGTGGTAGTGTTGTGATGTGGCTTGAAGCCATGTTGGGTACAGACAAACAGGTTATCTATTAATATGTACACATTTTCAATGATTTTTGATTATGTGGTTGTACGTGTGTAATGATGCAATTCAGTGGAGTCTGCTCCTTTGTGTAAGGGTGTAATTGGTGACTTTTTCTAAATAATGGGTACACAGTTTGAGGATTGATTATCTTGAAGATTGAGACAAAGTATGCTAAATGGTTTGCAGCTGTGGTAGTGTTCTGAAGGAAGATTATCAGCAGTCAGATTATCAGCAGTCAAGCTTTATCTTATGAAGTAGGTGTTTTTAAGTGGAGATGGGAACTGGGTTGATGTGGAAGGCTGGGACTTCAGAAGATGGTTATTGGGATGGAGAAAGGGGGTAAATGGATAGCTAAGACGGTGACTGAGAAATTGAGTTGGTTAGAACAAATTGTTAATGGAGGTACCAGTATTGTGTTGCATGTTTTTGTTTGAGGTATGGTGTTTTGTCAGAATTTTTGGTGCTGATGTTCTTCATTCCACATTGCTGCAGTCCTAACTATTGGGGTAGTCCGCTGTCCAGTCGGCCCGAATACCAAAGTATATGGCTGCCGGTCACGGCGCATTAGACTGACGACAGTACGTCAGGGTACTAATGCGCATGACCGACGTCATATCCTCAGTCTTTTTTGCCGCATGGTCCGATGCAGAAGCAATTTTGCGAGTGCAGGTTGGCGTTCTGAAAGTTTCTGAAGTCAGAGTTTCAGACCGAATCAAAGTTGGCTAAGTACCCCGCTGGGGAATATTTTGGTTTTTTCTTGCCTCAGTATTTAACCGGATGTCAGAAAAAGTGAATAACTGTATTTCTTGTGGGAAACAGATACCTCACAGGGATTACCATACTTTGTGTATACCTTGTTTAGGGCCTGAGCACGACGTTGTTGGATGCCGCTCTTGTGCTAGATTTAACAAACGCACTATTAAGAGAAGGTTAGACTGTGCCAGGTTAGTGTTTGGGAAGCGTTGTAATTATAAAATGCCGTCGGATGCTCCGACGCTTCGCTAAAAAGGCAAGGACAAAGCAGCAAAGCCTAGAGTGGAAGAACCGACAGTCCCAGACGCCGGTTCTTTAGAGGGCTCAGTGGAGCCGGAGGTTTTGCCAGGTGTTTCTTTGGAGTCTCAGGGAGAGACTTTACTGTTACAGGATGTATCCTCTCAGGAAGTAGGCCAGGCTGAGGGGGCTTCTCAGGTGGCTGTTCTTCCTTCTCTTCCTAAGGTGGTTAGGGCCTCCCCTTCTGTTTCCAAGGCTTCTTTGAGGGGCAGGCCAAGTTTTGCTTCAGTGGGGGTTTCTCCTAGTGCCTCAGGGTCTTTGCCTAAGAAACATATGCTTAAAATGGCAGAGGATTTGATTACTATGATTAGGGGTTCTATGCCCCCTCCTGATAAGAGGCCTAGGGTGGAACCTGAGTTTGAGAGTTTTGAGCAATGCGCAGAGGCTTCTGAGTCTTCGGCTGAAGACTTGCAGGAAGTTCCCTCCTTATTCTGATTCTGATGTGGATGATTCTACTCCTTCAGCTTCTCCTCCTGAGGATTTTTCATTTTCAGAGACTCTGCATTCCATGAGGGAGCATTTTAAATGGGAAGGGCAAGATTTCTCTGATTCCAGGAAAAGGCTTAGGGAATTCTTGTTTTTACCCCAGCATAGGCCTTTAGCTATACCTCCTGTTTTGAATGTGGTGGAAGATGTTTTTGCAGAGGCTTCCCTGAATCCTGATTCTTTGCCTCCTGCCCCAGTTAAACCGGATAGGTATTATAGGGTGCCTGACGCTCATAAGTATCTTTTAAGAGTCCTAGGGCAGACCCGAAACTGTCTCTCAGGGGCCTAAAGGTGTGAAGGCCTCAGTTGTTAAAAATCCTGTCCCTCCTGATAAAGAGGCAAGGGCTTTGGATAGATGGGGAAAGAAAGTGTATACTTCTTCCACTTTAGCCATGAGGGCGTTGAATTGTCAGTTTCACATGTTAAAATATCAGAATTATCTTCTTTCACAGTTGAAATCTAAGGTGGATGCTCTGGCGGAAGGTATTGAGTGTAAAGAGTTGCAGGATTTAGTTCATGTGTCTGAACAAGTGGGTAAACATTCCTTGCAATGTGGTTTTGATGCTGTGCAGGCCTCCTCCAGGGTGGCTGCCACTGGTTCTGTTCTTCGAGGCACGCCTGGTTGAGAGATCAGAACTTAGCTGAGCATGTTAAGACAAGGATTTTGGATGCTCCTTTACAGTCTGATGTGTTGTTTGGTTCGCCTGTGGAAGCAGTTTTAAAGAAAATGGAGGACAAGGCTAAGTCTATGCAAACTGTTAAGGATTTTTGCAGGTGCAGCCTCCAAGTTTAGTAGAAATTGGCCTGCTAAGGGATGGACTTATCCTGCTTATGATTCCCAGTCTAGGGGTAGGTCTAGACGTGGTAGGGGCAGAGCTCAAGGTTCTTTTAGGCCTAGGACAGGGAGTTCACCTGCTCAGACTTCTGGTGAGGGCAGGGGTCAGTCCTTTCGTAAGCAGACCCAATGACCTGCCTTTTCAGCTGCCAGTACCTTCTCGCCTGGCGGCACCTCTAGGAGGAAGACTGTCTCTTTTCAAAGAAAATTGGGATTTAATTACCCAAGACAAATGGGTTCTGGATATCATTCACCACGGTTACAGGTTTTATTTCCATACCTTGCCTCCTTTCAACGGCATGCCAGACATTCCTCCTCTACAAAGAACAGAGGCTCGCAGACAAATTTCTCTGTTACTCCAAATAGGAGCCATTCAGTCAGTTCCTGTGCCAGAAAGGGGCCTAGGATTTTATTCTCGCCTGTTCCTAGTACCAAAGAAGGGGAGCACGTGGACCTATTTTGGATTTATCTATCCTCAACACTTATCTGGACATTCCAAAGTTCAAAATGTTGACGTTACAACAGCTTTTACCTCTACTGGGCAAAGATCACTGGATGGTAACTTTAGATCTCAAGGAAGCTTACCTTCATGTGCCTATAAGACTAAGTTGCAGAAAGTATCTGCGTTTTCGAGCTGGAAATTCTCATTATCAGTTCTCTGCATTGCCCTTTGGCTTATCTACTGCGCCCAGAGTATTCACAAAGGTTCTGGCTCCAGTGATAGCTTACTTCAGGCTAAAAGGAATTCAAGTCTATCCTTACTTGGACGACTGCCTGATTCTGGCTCAAGAAAAGGAAGACCTTCTACAGCATTTGGAATATGTCATAGCAGTGCTAAGATGCCTAGGGTATTCTGTGAACGAAATAAAGTCCAGTCTAGTACCCTCTCAAGACATGTGCTTTCTGGGTGTGAGACTGAATACAGCAGCCCAGATGGCCTTTCTAACCCCGGACAAACAAAAGAATCTTTCCAGTTACTTCCATCAATTATCTCTTCAGTCCGGGCTGACTGCAAGGACAGTCCTTCAAGCCTTAGGGTTCATGGCATCTTGTATTCTGGTGCTTCCCAATGCCAAACTGCATATGAGGAAGCTACAATGGTATCTCAAAAATCTATGGACACAGCACTGCCAGGATTTGGACACTGTCATTCAAATAATACCTTGCATTCAAAAGGAATTTTTGTGGTGGGCTCAGGAATGTCACCTAAACAAGGGACTCTCTGTGACCCGCCAGAGGCAAGTCAGATTCTAACGACAGATGCCTCAGACATTGATTTGGGAGCTCATCTAGATGGAAAGTGGATACAAGACAAGTGGCCTGCCAGACTACAGCATCTACATATCAACATGAAAGAGATGTTAGCAGTCCAGTTTGCATTAATGGCTTTCAAGGAGTTACTTCTTCCAGGGCAGGTGTTGATTCTAACAGACAACACAACTGTCATGTGGTACATCAACAAACAAGGGGAACACATTCTTACCCATTGTGCAGGCAAGCAATGATTTTATGGGAGACTGCGCTCAGCTTGCAACTAACTCTTCAGGCAAGGTTTCTGCCGGGAGCACAGAACTCCTTAGCAGATGTGTTAAGCAGACAAATCATGGATCCCCACGAGTGGAAACTGGATCTTCATGTATTTCAAAATTGACAGTGTCATGGGGAACTCCAGACATAGATCTGTTCGCTTCTCCACTAAACCACCAGCTGCCAAAGTTTTGCACGAAGGGATTTCATCACACAGCTTGGAAAGTGGATGCTCTTTCTTTCAGTTGGAAAAATCTTCATGTGTATGCTTTTCCACCTCTGCCTCTTCTCCCAAAGGTGCTTCTAAAGGTCAGACAAGACAAGCCAAGGATGATTTTAATAGCTCCAGATTGGCCTCGCAGCACTGGTACCCATTACTGAGGAGTCTGGTAAGGAAGCCTCCATGGCCTTTACCCTTGATTCCACACCTATTGTCTCAGAGGGACGGTCATCTGCTCAATGTCAAGCTTCAAACTCTTCATCTAACAGCCTGGCATATTCTGTTTTGAAAGACAGCAGGTCTCAACTTCCTCAACAGGTTTTAAATGTGATTATGGAAGCCAGAAGACCTAGTACAAGGAAAGTGTTTGCAGAAAAATGGAAGAGATTTTTATTTTGGACTGCAGCACAGAATTTGGAGATTTCGGAGCCTAATTTGAGTGTGGCTCTTCAATATCTTACTGCGTTATTGGACAAAGGTTTGTCTTTCTCTTCCATTAAGATTCATGCTGCAGCAATTTCAGATCACTATGATTGTGACCCACCATTGTTTTCACATCCTTTATTCAAGCAATTTCTTAGGGGGGCAAAGAATATAAGACCCCCACGTAGAGCTCCTACTCCTGCTTGTGATCTCAATTTTGTGTTGGAGAAACTTACTCTACAACCTTTTGAGCCTGCAGCTACTGCTGACCTGAAATACTTGTCATGGAAGACTGCTTTTTTGTTGGCCATTACTTCTGCAAGAAGGGTTTCTGAGTTACAGGCCCTTATGGCGGTTGAGCCTTTTTTGATTGTTCATAAGGATAGGGTATCATTACGTACTAATCCTTCCTTTATGCCTAAGGTGGTTTCTAGTGTGGCTTTAAACCAAACTATTCATTTGCCTACTTTCTATGCAGATCCCCAAAATAAAGGGGAAAAGATTTTGCACACTTTAGATGTACACAGGCAATTGCTATTATTTAAGCAGGACTAAGGATTTTAGAAAGTCTCAGCAGTTGTTTGTTTCTTTTGCTTTGAGTTCGCAGGGCAAGCCTGTGTCAAAACAAACTATTTCTAGGTGGATTGGGTTTTGTATTGCATTTTGTTATTCCCATCATGGCAAAGAGATTCCAGCTGGGATTAGGCCTCATTCCACTAGGGCTACTGCCACTTCTACAGCATTTCTAAGGGGTGGCAACTAAGGATATTTTGGAGGCAGCTACTTGGAGTTCAGTGCATACTTTCTCTAAGCATTACCACCTTCCTCTCTACTCTAAGTCTAGGGCTGGTTTTGCCACAGCTATTTTGCAAGGCATGTTATCAGCTCCTGCTTCCTTATGATTTGCCAGCCTCCCTTACCTCTGCTTTGGGATTCTACCCAATAGTTAGGACTGCAGCAATGTGGAATGAAGAACATAGTACAGTTTTGTACCTACCATAAATGTAGATGTTCGAGGATCCACATTGCTGCAGTCCAATTTACCCTCCCTCCTTCCCCTCTGTGTTTAGGGGTGGTTGTGTAGGTGAGATTATATTCTGGTACCATTGTATATGTTTTTGGTGCAGGTATGTTTGGTGTGTTTTGGTTTTGGCCTTGTCTTTTTAGGGTCTTCTGACATCTGGGGCAAGAAAAGACTGAGGATATGACGTCGGTCATGCGCATTAGTACCCTGACGTACTGACGTCAGTCTAATGCGCCGTGACCGACGTCAGCCATATACTTTGGTATTCGGGCCGACTGGACAGCGGACTACCCCAATAGTTAGGACTGCAGCAATGTGGATCCTCGAACATCTACATTTATGGTAGGTACAAAACTGTACTTTACAGAGCTCTCTGAAGTTGTGGAGATTGCTCTTGGCCTTAATTTATGAAACCATGTATGCCAACTCTAGTACAGAAAGAGAATTTGTATGCAGCAGTAGATCTGTAAAGGGAGGAGGAGGATTAGTTAGTAATACTTTTTGGCTGTATTGAAACGTAGACTAATCTAGATGAGGGGGGGAGCCACAATTGTCTCCTAAAAATTGCTTTAATTTCCCCAAATCTTTAGGGTTCCTAATACCATGATGGGAATGGATTCCATTCCAAAGTCCAAGTACGATTCAAGTTCATGAAATTAATATTTCAATCTTTGGCAGCCAGAAGTGCTCTTCACAGCACCTGCAGTGTGCCCAGTAATGACACCTCCTGCAATTTGTATGGGGTTGCATGGATTGGTAGCATATCTAAATAACATTGTAGATTTTTTTTAAGACCCATTGCTCGTACTACTATTGGAACTTTCGTTTCTGCTTGCAAATCCTGATATTTTGACTTTGTGTCTATACACAAGATATACTAGGCAATAGGTGTGGCGATTTCAATGAGCAATGCTTCTCTTGTCTTTTCTTGGACCACTATATCCAGTTTTCTAGCATCTTTCTTTTGAACTGTTGGTAATGTGTGATCCCATGTGATGCAGACTTCAATTTCTATGATGCTTTGTGGCTCATGTTTCCAGTGGTTTTTCAGCTACTTCAGTACCATAATGTTTGCACAATCCCCAGTGCAACAGTCTTGGCAAATTATTACTATGCCTTTCAGTATACAGTCCTGCCACTAGTATGTTGCAATGAGGTGTGCAACCATTTCCAGTTCGGTTCATGTTCTTTTGTTTTTTTAGCATATTCAGTTGCTGCCTGATTATTTCTGGTTTGATCAATTCCTGCTTGATGCAGATATGCTTCTGCTAAGTTAAGCAGGTAAGTCATCTTAGATTTGTTCTCATGTTTCAGAACTTTCACTTCATTTGGATCTTGAGGTCACCAGATGTGTGGAGTCCCACAATTGCAGATCTATACATGTAATGAATTTCAAGAAGGCCCAGCCCTCCTTCGGAACGGGGGACACACAATCTTGGTATACAGTGATTTTTTTTTTTTTTTTTTTATAAATCATTTGGTGAGCATGAAGCATCCTTGTTTTCCTATCTAATCTAGCAAACACGTTTTGGGGCCAGTCAGTCACTCCTGCGAGTTAGGACAGGAAGACCAAATGGGTTTATAGCTTGGATTTTATTTCTAGATGTCAACGCTACTTTCAGAATTAAAGTCGAATTCTAAAGTATGCAAAAGTCGAATAATACCAGTGCAGGCTAAATACATAGGTTCATAGGTTGATACTAGGCTATCTGCCCTAGGGCATTTACAAGCCTAGCCGGAGTGTGTTTGGCTTTCGCTACCCTTTTAAATGAGTTTACTGTGCCCTTTTTAGGTTGGTTTACTGTGCCTCTGTCTAGTAGTGACACAGAAGTGATCCCCAGGGTAAACCTACCATCTCCCATCCACTCGTCAAGATTCCTTTTGAAGAGAGTCAGTGAGGGGCTCTGCCTGACATGGACTGGGAGCCTCTGGGTTATAAGTCTGTCTCTCCAGCATGTCCTATTAATTTCTGGGTTGAGGTTCATAAATCCTACAAGCATAAGTAAGATGAAGCAATACCAGGCTATCCTAAAACCAGCAGTGGTTTATTCAGGAAACTGGGACAGGCAAAGGGCATAAGCACTTTCGCAGTATTAAAACTGTTACATCAGATGTCTAAAATCTGTCTAATTCAATTGCGTTAATGAACGCAAATTTTCTTTTGAAACTTCTGACAGTTTTTCTTGCAGAAGTATTTTTCTTTTGTTTAACTTCTCTCTCAATCGTTTTGTATGTCTTGTCTGGAAATTCTGGTCTTTTTGCACAATAGTAACAGTACATATTTCTTATCCTCAATAGTTCACTCTGTCTCTTCTTTGGCCTATCAGTTTTTGTGATTTTTGTGGACTGATGCTTGTGTCGACAGGGCCTAGCCCCATTGTAGGAATTTTTCTGTATTTTGATTATTCTGCATTTTTTCCAGTCCTGGCACCAGTGTGCCTACAAGGATTGGGCACTTTATCATGGGTCTTATGCACCCAGCTATTTTTTTAAGTTTTGTGAGTTTTTCAACTGTTGGGGATGCCCCGCCGAAATATGGACAACTTGAAGGTATAGAAATGTTTTTGCTGGCAGTTGCCCCTGTGAATTCGGCTACTGGCAAAGGCTCTTTTAGGCAGTGTCACAAGGACAAAATTTCTGATGTACAAATTTTACAAGGAAAATCTCAGTTATGCTGCTAAATTGTAGGAGCATTGGCATGAAACTGCACTCAGTGGAAGCAGTCATTTTGGAAAATGCTAACATCTGTGCAGTTAGAGACCTGGTTCAAGGCAGTGGAGAGCATTCCAGCTGTAGCAGGTTACACCTACCACACGTTCAGACTATAAAAGGAAGGAGTGAAAACTAAGAGGCAGTGTATCAATATTAAAGATAAATATACCTCCAGATTGGTTACAGTGATTCCTGTTGGACACTTAAGTGTTGGTAGGATAAGTATTTAAGTCCTTGCCAGATACAGACCCCCTCCATGAATCGAGATACCCTTCTGCCTGCTTGGATCTGTTGGAATTTGTCATGATAAATCCAAACACCATGGTTCTATGTGACTTTAATTTCTCGTCTATTGACTTGATTACTTGTGCTGAAACTCACTTGCCTAAAAGTTCTTTGATTTCATTAACTCCATTGCCCTAGACCAGATGGTGGGCACCCCACCTAGGGGTGACATCCTTGATCTGCTGCTTACCAATATGGGTGACTGCTGTAGCTTCCCGACTGTGAGGTCTTGCATTGTCAGATTTGACCATAAGTCTTTCTCATTAGAAGTCACCATCACACTGAACTCCCCTAGCAACAAGTCAAGTAAACTTCTCCAAAGCAGAATATATATCCTTCTAAGGGATGGTGTTAATAGCTTCACCGCACCCCCCCCCCCCCCAATGGAACTGGCAGCTATGCAGAGTCCTACACCACTGCTTTTGCAAACCTATGTATAACTGCATTGATGTGGCTGTACTTGATAGTACCAAAACCAGGCTTTTCAAGGAAGAGCAAACCTGCTTGGTGGGCAGCTGCCATTAACAGGCTTTGCAATAAAAGGAAGAAGTTGTTGCTCAAAAGTAAGAGGGAGTGTGCCCTAAACTGGAAATGCACCCTCCTCAGCTTAAACAAGCAAGTCAGACTTATGAAGTCCTCCAAAGCAAACTGTGATTCCAAATTAGCATCCTCATCTAAGGACAACAGTAATGCATTCTTTAGTTACATCTGTAGCCTAAAAGGCAAGACCCAGATTTGCGCTGAACTGGTAGTTAATGATATCCTCTACACTGAGCCTGTGGATACAGTAAACATGTTAGCCGACAAGTTCAGTGAAAATGTACTCCCCTGTCCTGACCACTCATACCCATGACTTTTCTTCCAACTGTCCCCCAGCTTGCATTTCTAGAGAGTGGGTCGTAAATGCCCTCTCTAAGGCTAAAAACCCAGCATCTCTGGGACCCGATAACATCTCAGGCTGCATCCTACATGGGCTCCAACAAGAATTGGCTACACTGTTTGGTACTCTTTTCATTCATAGTCTAAGCACTGGCCTCATCCCAGCTGAATGGAAAATGGCCACCGTTATCCCCTTGCACAAGAGTGGTGCTTCACTGACCCTGGGAACTGTACACTTAGCCTGCCTAGCCTTGTCTGGATGGACATGGAGTGAATCATCCTGGCCCTTAAAGATTCATGTAATTTCCAAACACTTGATGCTACTCCGTTTGGGTTTGGCAAAGGGAGATCATGCCTGTTCAACCTTGTGGACGACTTTGAGACGGTCATTAGATCTGCGCATAAGGGGAAAAGTGTGCCTACCTGGACTTGACCGAGGCTCTTGACACCATCCCGTAGTCAGGCATTGTTAAACTCACCCAGCTAGGTATCGTTAAGTGAGTCACTAACTGGCTCACCAGTTGAACCCATACAGTCAAAATAAGGGAATCCACCTCTAACAGACCCGTAACTACTGGTGTTCCACAGGGATTCGTCTCTGGACCTCTACTGATTGGAATCTGTTTCTCTGAAGTACAGGCAAAAACTAAAGGACTATGGCTGACAGTTAGCTGACTACTGCAAACTGAGAGCAGTCATAGACTCACCAAACGATGTCTACAATTCTACAAGAGGGTCTTGCGTAAGCAATGATTCCCAAAGTCACAGCCTTAAACTCAATACAAGAAAATGTATTCTCATCCCTTTCTGTAAGAGCGATGTTCCTTTTAACTGCCACATCAATAGAAACACCCTAAGCGCACACACTGTGGTAAGAGACCTAGGTAGACAGGTTGACAGCAACCGTAACTTTGATCACCATGTCTCCACAGTGGCAAAAAGGGCTTTCTGTATTGTTCATCTCATAAATAAGGGCATTGCTTCCAGAAAAAGTTATAACCTCCCTTTACTCTTATCAGGCTAATAGAGTACACCTCCCTTTTTGGTGTGTGCCTTTCCAGGCACCTGCAGCAATTGGAGAGACCACAGAATTTCCTCAAGGAGAGTTCAAGGTATTCAGTAACTGTCCTATGTAGATTGTCTGAAATCAGTGTTACTTTACTCTGTTTCATACAGACTACTCAGAGGCGATCTGTGACTCTGCTTTATTGGAAATGCATATTCACAAATCCAATGGTTCATCAGTTACTCACTATAAGAACCGTAACCTGGTATGTGACGTTAATAGAAACTGCTGGAAGGGACAGATTTTTCTCCCAGAGGTTGCTGCACCTGTGGAACAGACTCGCAATTCATGTCAAGCAGTTACACCTCTTTTGGCCCTGTTGAAGCAGTCTAGATTGGATGGGCAACCGTAAATTCACAATGTGGGTTCCACCCGTGTCTCTTGGATAGGGGCAATATGTGTTTATCATGGAAACAAGGGCAAAACTTTGACCTAGGGCCCTTTATAGGGCTAGCCATTAGCCTAGTAACTTACTGTGATAGAATGTTACTATGTCATTAAAAAGATTTTGTTGAATGAGAATATGGCTGTCCAAGGTAGTTCTGTCATTGGCATGGCCTGTTTGATAAAGATGAGTTTAATGTAGAAAGATGATTCACTCCATTCACTAGAATTGTCTTACCAATTTATATTTGTGGTTTAAAATAGAGATTAGTCTGTATGGTGGAAGGATGGCATCCTTGCCTGGTTTAGGAATCGCTGATAAAATTGCCTCCATATCCGGTAAAGGGGTGAAATGCCATTCAATATTGCATTATAAACTTTAGAGTTAATATACTCCTGATTGTCTCATTTATGTATTACCAGGGGTGAGCCATATGTGCCTGGAGTTTTACCTTAAGCCAAACTTGCCTAGGACTGATGATGCGTCGTTAGTAGTAATAGGCTATAACAGCTGAGTTCACTCCTAATAGAGAAGAAAGATGTTCTGTAATTGTTTCTAAAGAGTGAGTGTACTGTGCAGTTAGAATAAAGTTGAGCATGATGATCTGAAAATGCAGTAATTCCAGGAGTCGAATCGGATCTCCCAGAGTATCTTAATCTGTTTAATATGTTTGTCCACCTCTTTGAGTTTTAATACAATATTTTTTAACATTTGAAGGTGATGTATCAAAATTTATTTCATTTTAAAGAATGGGTTCTTTATGTGCCTTGTACAGCAGTGTCTGTTCACTGAATCAGCTCCTGAAGTTTTATCTTCAAACCCAGTGACACCCTTGCACATCTTTTTGCTCCTGAAGTAGTTAGTGATTGGGTTGTCTTTAAAAACCTTTTTCTCTTAAACTTAATTCCATTAGTGTGGGCTTTATAAGAAGGCAGTAAATGCCTTTTAATCTAACTTCATTCCTATTTATTGTGTGCAAGAGGTATTTCCTCACTCTTGCATAGTAAGGGGCCAAGTTTTTGAGAGAATCACTTGGGATGGTGGAGAGAATTGCAGAGTTAATTTAATGCAGTCATGGTCAAACTTGTATGCTTTAGGTGGCCATGAAAGTGCCTGTGTTCTTGGGAGAGTGAGAACTCCTGAATTCTAGAGAATTGTTGAGCTAAATGAATGGGTGTACATCTGTGAAAACAGTCCCAGGGTCTTGTAAACCTCTACCATGCCAAAGAGATGTTTGAATTAGGCAGCTGATGCTGTTTCCTGGGTCCTGCAGATACCTCCCCTGAGTTGAGAAGTGTTCCAGTCGCGAGTCCCTAAGCCTAAATCCTCTGAGACTTTTCTCTTTTATAAGGAAAGATCCTTTGCTTAGTGAAGTACCTGGGGGTAGACTGAGAATTAATGTAAGAGTTGGTCTGCAAAGGTTCTGTGTCACTAAAGCATTGACCATAGTTGCAGCAAACCTTGTAATGGCCAAGTCTTATATTAAATGCATCACCCTTCTGCAACAGAGGACAAAGAACTTCCCATCACTGTTGCCCCCTAATTAGAACATTGTGTTAAGCTTGTGACAGGTGTAAAGATAAACATGTAGAGGTTGTGTAATTAGTAGGAGAATGCAAGTTTAAGTGGTGAGAGGAGATGTTTCTAATGTACTGCCAACCCATAAGGGTTAATCACCAAATAGTAAACTTATCTGCTTAAGGTTAAAGTTCATGTTTAAAGGTGTAAAACAGTTTTTTTTTTTTTTTTTTTTTTTTCATGCAGAGACTTTATGCAAAAACCAAATATCTGAAGTAGTTGTCTTAATTTTGTCTTCAACCTGCGGGTTCCCGGATCCTTCTCAGATCTGAATCTGCCGTATAGCTACCATCTGATCCATGCTCAAAGCTCTTCCCCTTACCCACAATGCACCTGTCTACTTCCTCCCTTCAGATCTTGTTTGCTGCATTTCATTCCACATCGTGCTCCATGCTCTCTGCTGCAAAAACAGTGGTAAGTGTTCCTTTTTTTGGTTGAATCTTCTCTTTTTTGCTTTCCACCTCCCCTACGCACTTTACCGTCGGTAAAAAAAAAAAAAAAAAAAAATTATTCATCTTTCCTGTGATTTACTATCTTTGTGTGTGCGTGGTCTGTGTGATTGTGTGTGCTGGGCCTAGGTTTCAACATGTCTAAAGCTCCAAAACCTGGCTGTAGAAAGTGCACAAAGTGTGGCCATAAGTTCTCCCCAGCCAATAGCGACACTGTGTAGTTTGTCTTGGGGCAGCCCATCTGCAAACCACCTGTTCCATCTGTGCCAGATTTAATCCCTGGGCACTCAAGGACAGGTGGAACAAACTTATTTTGAAGGGCCTTCTTCCCTCCTTGTCCTCTGGAATAAAGACCCTGCCGTCCCGGCCTCTGCTCCTGCCTCTTCCCTGGCTTTTGGGACTCAAAGTCCCGCCAAGGGGACTGGAGATGGAGAAAAGTCTTCCAGAACTGATAGGCCAAGGAAACGATCCACAGATCGCTCAGCTTCTGCCAGCCCTCCAACAAAAATTGCATTGGCTCTGAGGCCGGAATCTCCCTGGCTCCATTCCCCTCTGTTTTGTCAAGAGCCGGAGGAGTCCCAGACCCACCCAGTTGTCAGCTCAGGCTTATTCTCACTGCTCCTCCAGGCCAGTGTTGGTAGCCACCTCTTGCCATTCCACCCGTAGCCTTAGTGAAGTGGAGATGGATAGGATGATGATAAAGTTCATCTGCACCCAGATACAGATGAGTCTTGCCTCTGCCCCCTCTACCTCTGGAGGAGGGAGCGTGCAGCCCTTTTTCACCCCTGTTACTCCTCCAATCTGACCCCTGGTTTCAGAGCCCTTGGGTGAGAGGACACTGCGTCGAGGGGGCCTGCTCTAGTGGTACCTTGTACCTCGACACCGGCCATGACTTGAGCAGGTAAATCCGACTAGCTTGGATCAGGCATGCTCTGAGCCGTAGCCTCTGTGTCTGATCCTAGGGGTTGGTGTTGGCTCAGTTAGTTGGATTGGAGCCTTCCCCTTGCTATCTCTGTGCCTGAAGTTTCAGCTCTGACTCCCCCTGTTGGGTCAGAGGGTGACTGCTCCTCCTATTGTCCTTTCCCCTTTGGCTTTCGACATTGTGGCAAGAATTCTCTATTTCGTAGATCCTCTTGACCATCTCGTCTTTAGGTTCTGTCCCCCTGTTCCCTTTGTTTCTGGAGAAAATCCGACCATTCTGCCATCTCAGGAACAACCTGCTGCCTCTTTGTCTCAGGACACTTCCTGTTGGGAACAGCAAGACCTTGGCAAGTCCTTCCCAGAAATTCCCACTGAGGAGATTCCTTGCAAATGTACATGCAAAAGGGGGCACTTAAACTCCCCACCAGAGTCTATCAATGAAGACACCGATTTGAAGGAAGGGGAAGGTTCCCAATGATCAACTCCCCAAGGATGTCTCATTTGGAGTCATGGAACTCCTTCACCAGCGTGGGGGGGGGGTTCTGCCCAAAACCTACCCCTGACGAATGTGTTCCTGGAGACATTTGGCACAGGACCTTCTTCCTGGGTGTCCCCTCCCACAGATCCCTTAGTGGATCTCATTACATCTCGGGCGTGGAAGAAACTGGACATGGTGGAGCCCATTCCCTAACACCCCGACAAGATTTTGAGCCCCCTTGGACAGATCATACTGGCATAAGGGACCCTGGTTGATGCCATGTTGGTGGCTGCTGCCAATAGGAAAGAGCTTGCTCAGGATAGCTCTGCAGTCCACCCTCCTGACCGGATGTCAAGGACGATGGATCATTTCGGGAAGTGGTTATATGCTTCAGTGACCTTCTCTGTTCAAGAGCTGAATTACATGGCACATGTGATCCGACTGCAGCAAAACCTCTGAAAGATCGCTGAGTCTACCACTGGGTCCATGTTGGCAAAGGACAAGAAAGTGTTTTCCGTTTGTATGGTCCCTCTAAATTCAGTGGTGAACACCTCTCTGCATCTCATCTCCCACGCCACTGAGGGAGCCACTAAAGCCACTGGTACAGGCATTGCAATCAGATGACATGCCTGGCTGTGGCTCTGTCAGCTTTCGGAACCCTTTAAGTCGTCCTTTACCAATGCCCTGTATGACTGTTCCTCCCTTTTTGGGAAGTCAGTAAGTGACAGTTGAGTGAAAAGGATGGGAAAATGCTGTCTGCCATCGGAATCCCCTTTTCGGCCCCTCAACTATCCTTCTCTAGGAATCTGAGAGGGACCAAGAAGATGTGGTTCTGGAAATCCCAGAATTTTCCCTAGGACACTCAGGATCACCTTCCCCCAGGGGCAGAGGGGGATTTGATAGATACCACCCTAGAGGAAGAGGTGGTCTGAGAAATTGCAGGTCTCAATCTTTCTCTGACAAACCCACCCAGCAACCTTGAAGAGTTGCCCGGCTGCTCGTCTGTGGAGGCAGTTGGGGGCAGTCTTTCGCTATACCTTACAGTGGGAGTCCATCACAAAAGATAGTTGGGTGTTACAAATTATATTCAGAAGCTATTCAATCTCCTTTCTAGAGTCACCTCCATCTTTCAAACATCTCAGATGTCCCACCTGTGCACAGGGAGGATGCAGCACTGGAAATCGCAAAGCTGCTAAGAAAGCGAGTCATCCAGCCCATCCCCCTAGACCAATCCAGATCGGGCATTTATTCCAGGTTCTTTTTAGTGCCAAAGAAGACATGGGACTGAAGACCCATTTTGGATCTCTTCACCTTGAACCCGTCAGTGGCCAAGATGTTCTGGATGGTCACCCTTCAATCTCTCCTGCCCTTCCTGCAGGAGAAAGATTGGATGTGCTTGATCAACCTCTAGGTTGCATACTATCACATCAAAATGGACAGGCGCTCTTGGAGGCTTCTCCTCTTACAGCTACAAGCCAATCATTACCAGTTCAGAGCACTTCCCTCTATTCTCGCAGCATCTCCCAGTGTGTTTACCAAAGTGATGTCAGTAGTAGCGGCTCACCTGAGACTCCAGGGCGTACAGGTGTTTCACTACTTGGACGATTGGCTCCACACCGCCACTTCCAGGCATCAATTTTGTCAAGCAAGGGATTCCTTTCTCCTAGCCCAGAAGTTAGGCATTACCATCAGTCTCAAATCATCTCTGGTCCCAGTCCAAACATTAGATTTTAATGGGGTATGCATAAACACAATTCAAACCAAAGTTTTTCTTACTCCAGACAGGATGCACACTCAAACTACATATTCTATGCATTCTTCAAACTCTGTTCCCAACAGCAGAGATTAGAACATTGGGGTCCATGGTGGCCACGATCAATCTCTTGCCCTTGGCACACCTTTACATGTGGATTCTTGAGTGGATCCTGGCAGTACAATGGTCCTTGTTGGCTCTTCCGGTGACTCATCCTGTCTAAATCTCTCGAGTGTGCAGGGACTCCCTTCTGTGGTGGATTCATTCCTCATACCTTGTGTGGGGGCATCCCTTTCTTTCACCTTTCCCCAAGGCCACTTTGAGTACGGACGCCTCCCATCGAGAGTGGAGGGGCACTGCTCTGGAAGGGCAGTTCAAGGTATGTGGTCCCCCTACGAAACTAGACTGCATGTCAATGTCCTGGAGATTAGGGCAGTGCTTCTAGCATTGCAGGCTCTCCATGCCCATCTTCCTTCAGGAACGATTGCTGTCAAGACTGACTGTCTTATCCGGTACATCAATGAGCAGAGAGGAACTAGATCTTATCCTGTATGTCGCGAGGCCATGAGTGTGGGAGTGAGCAATCACTGGCTGTATTCTGGTGGCAATGCATGTCCGAGGGAGGTCCAACATTCTAGCAGACAGGCTCAGTAGATCTATCCTGATGACTCACGAGTGTTCTCTGAATTCTTCAGTAGTGGAACAGATCTTTCACAGGTGAGGGTCAGCCTTGCTGCGATCTCTTTGCATGTCCTTCCAACATGAAATGCTGCGAGTTCTTTGCTCTGAACCCCCCTCCAGGGGAAAGCCCCAAGAGACTCTGATTCATACTTGGCCTCCCCTCTGTCTTCTGAATGCTTATCCTCCTCTTCCCTTAATGCCAGAATTCCTTCAGAAAGCTTGCATGCTGGGGAGCCTAGTAATCCTTATTGCTCCATTCTGGCCTCGCCAAGTATGGTTTCCCTCTCTCTGGTCTCATCTGGTGGCTCCACCATAGATCTTGGATCTGGATGTTCATTGTTTCACTGTTGCAGTCATTACAATTGGATTATCCTGCTGGCAGGCTACACGCAGTCGGCCCGTGTTCCTAAGTCTAGGTCCGGCATCGGTTGCTGTCACTTCCTCCCTGACGTCAGTGTGCCAGGGGTATAAAAGATGCAGCAGACGCTATTTTCTTCAGTCTTTCTTGCCGCACGGTGCCCGAAGCAAAAGCAGTTCACAAGTGCCGGTCAGCCGACTCCTGAGATTTTCAAATTTGAATTTCAGATCCGAAGTCTTAATTAAAGCTAAGTACCCCGTTGGGGAAACTTTTTTTTTTCTTGCTCCAGACCGATGTCAGAAAAAGTTAATAATTGTATTTCTTGTGGGAAGCAAATACCTCAACGATTTTCATTCTTACTGTATTCCTTGCCTAGGCCTTTATCATGACTTTGCTAGTTGTCGGTTTTGTGCTAAATTTAACCAATGCACTAAGCGTCAGTACGATTTTGCATTTCATTATTTTGGCAGAAGATTCAATTATATAATGCCGTCAGAACAGCCGACTACCGGAGTTTATAAAAAGCGCAAAGAAAAAGACAAGCATTCGAGGTCCAAAACCGGTGACTAGGCTTCCGCCAGGCCTGTTGCCGGTTCTCAGTGAGATGCTTTCGCAGCCCATGATGCCCGCTACCTCAGAGCCACAGACCGCTTACGACTCCCACGTGGAGCTGAGTAGGCCGCTGGAAACTTAAGGTATTGGACACTCTGAAACTATTCCCTCAGATGGGTCCGGAGCCACTGAGCAGGCATCGGCTTCTGAGGGTGTTTTCAGGCCTACATGGTTATATGTAAAGCCAACTTCCGCTACAAAAGCAAAGACTAAGGCAGCTCTAAAGACAAACGAGTACAGAATTCTCCTGGACAGGCTTCCATGCCTAAAAAACAGATGCTTAAAATGGCCGAAGACCTAATTACTTTGATCATGGGTTCCCATCCCCCTCCTGATAAGAGGCCTAGGCAAGAGATAGAATATGAATCTTCAGATCAGGTTTCCATTTCCTCTGATTCCTCTTCTGAACAGAAATATTCCCTTCCTCCCTATGAGGATTCTGATGCTGAAGAATCTATCCCTTCAGCCTCTCCTCCTGAGGATTATTCTTTTGGGGAGACCCTACATACTATGAGGGAGCATTTTCATCGGGAGAGCCAAGATTACTCAGAATCCAGGAAAAGGCTCAGATTTCCTTTTATTACAACTGCACAGGCCCCTTGCTATTCCTCCTGTTTTAGACATTGTAGATGTATTTTCAGAGTCCGGTCTATCTCCTGACTCTTTACCACCAGCTCCTGTTAAGCCAGACAGATACTACAGGGTTCCGGATTCACATAAATTTCTTTACAAAAACCCTGCTGCTGACCCAGAAAGTATTTCTCAGGGTCCCAAGGGGGTCAAGGCTTCCACTGCAAAAAACCCTATCCCCTCTGATAGGGATTCAAGGGCCCTGGACAGATGGGGGAAAAAGATTTATACTTCTGCTACCTTGGCTGTAAGAGCTTTAAATTGTCAGTTTCATATGCTTAAATATCAGCAATATCTTATGTCACTGCTTAAACAGAAAATGTTGACAAATATCAGAATGTGCAGAAAACGAAGAAATGCAGGATTTATTGCATGCAGCTGAAGAAGTGGGAAAGCATACTTTGCAATGTGGTTTTGATTCTCGAGGCCTCCTGCAGGGCCGCAGTTACAGGTTCTATCATTAGGAGGCATGCTTGGTTTAAAAGAACAGAATCTGCCTGATCATGTTAAAGCAAAACTTAGATGCTACATTACAACATGATACCTTGTTTGGTGTTAAAGCAGAAGAGGTGTTTAAGAAAATGGAGGACAAAGCTAAATTTATGCAAACAGTGAAGGATTTCTTACAGGTACAGCCTCCCAGATTTAGCAGGAACTGGCCTACAAAGAATTGGTCCTTTCCAGTGTCAAGACAGGCCACAAAGAGGCAGATGCAGACGCCCCAGAGGCAGATCACAGCCCCGAGGCTCATAAAGGCCAAAACAATGGGGTGCTTGTACCTCCAAAAGCGGAGAGGAAAAATCACAGCCATACAGGAAACTGTCTCTATGACTTCCCCTGCTAGCACCAACCACTTAGCTTCTGGCAGCTCCTTTGGGGGGAAAACTAGCACTTTTTTCACAATTGGCACATGATCACTCAGGACAAATGGGTCTTGCATATAGTTTCTCAAGGTTACAGGTTCCACTTTCACACCCTGCCAAGGCCAAACGGTATGCCAGACCTGCCATGCAATCAGTGGGCAGAGGTGCAAAAACAAGTTTCATCCCTCATGGACATGAGAGCCATTCAACAAGTACCACAGCGAGAGCATGGGCTAGGATTTTACTCAAGGCTATTCTTGGTACCCAGAAAGGACAGAGCCTGGAGACCAATACTGGACCTGTCTATCCTAAACACCTTCCTGGATATTCCAAAATTCAAAATGTTAACTCTGCAGCAGCTTCTGCCCATGCTGGGCAAGAAGGCTTGGCTTGTGACTTTAGACCCAAGAGGCATACCTGCATGTCCCAATCAGACAATCATGCAGAAGATATCTCAGATGTATAGCTGGCTCAATGCACTACCAATTCTCTGCACTGCCCTTTGGCTTATCTACTGCGCCCAGGGTCTTCACAAAATGCCTGGCACCAGTAATTGCATTTTGCAGACAGAGGAATACAAATATGTCCTTACTTGGATGACTGCTTTATTCAAACAGAGAACAAGGACACTCTGCTACAGCATCTGGCATTTGTAAAAAGATTACGAACAGGTCTAGGGTACACAGTAAACGATAAGAAATCAAAACTTGTACCCTCTCAAGAGATAATATTCCTGGCTGCAAGCTTAAATGCAACTGCCCAGATGGCTTATCTCATGCCAGACTAACACAGACAACTGACTACTTATTTCAAAATGTTGGCAACAAAGACCCAGTTATCTGCAAGAAAAAATCTGCAGGCTTTGGGCTTCATGGCATCCTGCATTCTGCTAATTCTGTATGCAAGACTGCATATGAGGTAACTACAATGGTATCTAAAGTGTTTGGACTCAACATTGCCACAGCCTGGAAACAATTACCCTCATTCCCTGCCTGCAACAGGAGTTTCGATGGTGGGCAAAAGCCTGTCACCTCAACACGGGACAGCCATTCACCTTACCCACAGCCAGGCAGACATTGACAACAGATGCATCAGATTATGCCTGGGGGGCCCATATGGCAGGAAGATGTATTCAGGGCACATGGTCCGCAAGTAAAATGCCTCTACATATTCAAAAAGAGATGCTAGCTGTTCAGAATAGCCGTCTGTCTTCAAGGATCTACTTCATCCAGGACAACTACTGATAGTCGGACAACACTGCAGTCATGTGGTACATAAACAAGCAGGGGGCACACATTCCTACCCCCTCTGCAGACTAGCCATGAACTTGAGGGACACAGCACTGACTTACCAAGTACATCTGCAAACACAATTCCTGCCAGGAAGGATAAATACTCTGGCAGATGAACTAAGCAGAAACCTAATGGATCCCCACAAGTGGTAATTGGATCCACAAGTCTTCAGCATAGTAACAAAGACCTGGGGATGCCCGGACAATGACCTTTTTGCCTCCCCTCACAACTGCCAACTACAGAGATTCTGCACAAGGACTTATCACAAGCAAGCATGGAAAGTGGATGCTTTATCTTTCAGCTGGAAAAAACTAACAGTATATGCCTTTCCTCCTCTGCCTCTCCTCCCCAAGGTACTCCTCAAGGTCAGACAAGAGAAGCCAAAAATAATACTGATTGCCCCAGACTGGCCCCACCAGCACTAGTACCCAATCCTAAAGAGCTTGTCTCAATGCCCAGCTTGAACATTACCTCAAATTCCTCACTTATTGACCCAGCAAGACTGTCAGATACTGCACAGCCAACTCAGGACCTTAAACCTGGCAGCTTGGCGGATAATGTAGCCATTCAAGATGCACCTCTCTCTAAAGCAGTGATGGATGTTATTTTTGATACCAGGAGGCCTAACACCAGAAAATCTTATGCAGACAAACGGAAGAGATTCTGTGCTTGGAACCAGGCACAAGGTATTGACACGATTATTCCGAATATTCCTCAGATTTTGCAATACTTAACTGAGATGCTGGATAAAGGCCTTTCCTTTTCATCAATTTAAAATTCATGCCTCTGCCATTTTAGCTCATTACAATACAGAACCACCTATTTTTTCTCATCCATTACTAAGGCAGTACCTCAGAGGGGCTAAAAACATAAGACCTCCAAGGAAAGCCCCAATACCTGCATGGGACCTCAACTGTGTCTTGGAAAAACTCACACTGCTTCCATTTGAGCCAGCCTCTGCAGCTGAAACAAAATTCTTATCCTGGAAAACAGCTCTGCTTCTAGCAGTAACCTCCGCTAGACTAGTCTGAGTTACAGGCACTCATGGCTGTGAAAATTTTTATCATTTTCCATCCTGATAGGGATTCTCTGACAAACCCTACATTTATGCCCAAGGTAATGTCCAGTGTGGCACTTAACCAAACATTTAATTTGTCTACCTTTTACCCAATCCCACAGAATAAGGGTGAGAGACTTCTGCATTCTTTGGACATTCCCAGGCAGCTACGCTTCTACTTGGGACAGAACCAAAGCTTTCAGACTGAACTTCTAGTGGCATATGCTGCAGGATCACAAGGAAAGCCAGTCTCAAAACAGACTCTTTCAAAGTGGATAGGCCGCTGCATTCGTTTCTGCTATTCACAGCATGGCAAATCAGTGCCCAAGGGCATTAGGCCACATTCAACCAGAGCAGCAGTCACTTCAGCAGCCTTCCTCAGAGGATTACCAACCAAAGACATCTTAGAGGCTGCAACTTGGAGTTCAATGCATACTTTAACAAAGCACTATCACTTGCCTCTCTACTCTAAATCCAGGGCAGGCTTTGCCACTGCAGTTCTGCAGGGCCTGATAGCCTCTCCTAATCCTATTTAGCACCAGCCTCCCAACCTTAGCTTTGGGATTCGACCCAATTGTAATGACTACAACAGTGAAACACTACGAACATAGTACAGTTGTGTACCTACCATAAATGTAGATGTTAGTGTATTCACTGTTGCAGTCCAGGTTACCCTCCCACCACCCCCCTTTTCCTTGCTATAACTTATTTGTACTTCTCTATTCTCTACAACCTATGTGGTGTATTTGCTTGTAGATGAAGGAAAAGTTGTTTTTTCTGTATGCATGCTTATTGGCATAATTTAGGTTACTGTTTTAGGGGCACCTGACATCTGGGGCAAGAAAAACTGAAGAAAATTGCATCTGCTGCTTCTTTTATACTCCTGGCGCACTGACGTCAGGGAGGAGGCGACAGCAACCAATGCCGGACCTAGACTTTGGAACTCTTGCCGAATGCAGGTAGCCTGCCAGCAGGATAAACAAATTGTAATGACTGCAACAGTGAATGCAGTAACATCTACATTTATGGTAGGTACACAACTGTACTTTCTGGATCTCATCTTTTATCCCTCAGGGATTCACCATCCAGACCTAGACAGTCTAAAGCTCACAGCATGGCTGCTCCATTTCCCATGATAGTCAGGACTCTCTGCTTATCCCCTGCTGTCAAACGAATCCTGGTGGCAGTCCATAAGTCTTCCACCAAGACATTTTTCAATCTGGGTTTTGCAGTGTTTACTAGACCCTTTCATTGCCCTTATTTCCGTGGTTCGGGGATTTTTGACTGGAATTTTTCAACAAGGTGTCAGTTTTTTCTGTAAGTTCAGTTTGCTGCAATTTCTGATTTATCATGTGGGAGATAATATGGTTTCCTTAGCATCTTCTAAGCCTTGCAAGGTCTTTTTCAAAAGGTACCTTTCTCCTTCGACCCCCAGTGAAGGACCTTGCGGTCTATATTCTATATTTGAAGCTTCAAAATTTTGATCCTCATATGTCCAACATATGAGCAAAACTTGAATCTTCGAATATATAATAAAAGCATTTAAAAAAACTTAGCTTAACGCTCTGAGCAGGGGGGCAAGCCCCCCCTGCACCCCCCACCCCCCCCTACTTAAATATACCAACTGCAAGACTGCACTTCAGTACAGAAAAGGGAAACTTCCCCATTCTGCATGTATGGAGCCATTGCCTTTCACCTTCGAACTTTTCAAAGTTCGATCGTATGGTGACAACCATATGACATACAAACTTTGAAATGTTGGATAATTTAATAGGCACCCAGGACCCTACACTACTGTGGGATCTTGCGTTAATACTACTTGCAGCTTTGGTAGATTTGCAATGTCTGTCTCAAGACTGATTTCCTGTTGCCGTTACCTCTGCCAGGAGAGTTTGAGTTTCAGGCTCTGTTGGTCAGAGTCTTGTATGACTTTTTTTTTGTAAGGACAGGGTGTCCTTGTGCACTAATCCATCTTTTCTTCCCAAAGTAGCTTCAGAAGCTAACAATCAAGTGATCAATCTCCCGGTCTTTCCAAATTTTCAAAATAAAGGAGAATACAAACTGCATTTATTGGATGTGCACAGACAGGTTTCTACCTGCACAGGACAAAAACCTTTTGTTTATATGATGAGCTTTTCATTTATTACTCTGAAATTCTTTTTGGAGAAACCAGTATCTAAAGTTACTATTGCCCAATTGATTTCCCAGTACATCATTCGGGCGTATTCTGCCAGGGGGATTTCCCCGCTAAGCCATGTGAAGGCACATTCCACCAGATCATAGGTTCATAGGTTAGTACTAGGCTATCAGCCCTAGGGCCTATACAAGCCTAGCCATAACAATTCCTGGCCACTTCAGCAGCCTTTTGGTCCAGAGTTTCATTAGACTATTCTGTGGCTACTTGGTCCTCATTTCATACCTTTATCTCACATTATAAATTGGACATTGTGTCCAGGAACAGGCCGTCTTTTGGCTCCACCGTGCTCCGGAATCTCCTTCCATTAGGGCCTCCCAGGTGCGTGTTAGCTGGGGACTTTGTCCCACAGGTTGAAGACCAAATTAAGAGTACTACTTCAGGTAAACAAGTTATATACTCGCCAAAACGTGCCATCAGAGTAATTTATTCCTTTGTCTTCAACTGTCCCTCCCTCCTTCCCCCGGCCTTGTGTGAATTGTTAGTTGCTCCTACGACTACAGGTAGTGGTCACCTTTAGGGTTCCTCTTATTGTCATTTGTTTCTGGTAGAGACCAGGTTCTGTTTGGCTGGGTGAGAGTTATAGAATGGGTGGCTAACGTGATCTGAAGGGCAGAAGGAGACAAGAACGTTATGGGTAAGAGGAGGAACTTTGAGAATGGATCAGATACTGGACATGTGGCAGAGATTGATCCGGGAATCCACAGGTTGAAGACAAATGAACAGCTACTCGTATGGAAAGTTATGGTGAATACATAACTTTTTAATTTCACACAAGTTAATAACGAAAATTATTTTAAAAATTGTGTGTGGAAGCCCAAGTATGCCTTGTTGATAATGGGTGGAAAGAAGGTGGTTACTTCACTTTGGGTTCCAGCCCTAATTATGCTGGACTAGGGTGTGCAAGTAATTTTGAATTAAGTTATGTAATTGTCAAACTATTAATGGGTAATTTCTTTTCCCCTTGAACTGTTTAAGTTTAACAATTACATAACTTAACAATTGCTTAACATACTAATCTACCATAATTAGGGTTGGAACCCAAAGTGATGTAATTACCTCCTTCCCACCCACTAATGTTAATGCTGTAAACATGGCTGTTGAATATTTAGAAGTAAAACTTAAAAATTCCTTCTAAAAATGAAAGACTAAACTGATGTGAAACTACCTTTGGTTTTTGCATAAAAAATAGTTTACATGCACCTTTTTATTGCAAAAAACAATGGCTGTTTCTCACCTTTGGGCATGATTTTTAAACTGAAGAAAATTCTGAGATATGCTCTGTATTACTGCTGCTTTCCTCCAGCTGTTTATTATAGCAGTAACCCATGGGTGGATGGTGGGTAATGCTGGATTTACAGACTGCTGGAGTGGTTTGGTCACGAGTGCAAAGCCCAAGTGACCAAACAATGTTAACTGGGTAAAGATACCATTAGCTGCACCCAGCCGTAGGTTATTGCCATTATACAATGTTATTAAGAAAAATAGTTGCTTTTCTTAAATGTTCTTTTATAAGGGGCAGTGTGCTAATCTTCTACATTTTTCACTGGAGGGTGTCATGGGGCTTTCTTGATGTACTGCATGTGCGTTATGGAACTTTAGTCCTTATCCTTATGCAGTACATCATTGCTATGTAAAGGAAGCAACAGAGAAAGGAACATTTCTGTTGCTGATTTTTTTTAAATAAAGGTTGAAGTTCAGACACGAGGTACGATAGAGGATGGAGAAAATCGGCCATGTTTCTTTAGTTTTGAATAACTTAATTTCCTAATATTTTCTTCATACTTTCTCTCATACCTCTGGACTCTTTGGTTTTCTAATTTTATAACCACATTGCTAGCTCCAGAGTCGTACTGCGAAGTAAACGGCCGTAAAAATTGATGTGCAAGTGTTGAAATCCCTAAAAGTTCAACTTTTAATTATTTTAACTTGCACGTTGATTTATTTTTACTGCTGTTATCTGCATTGCAGTCTGGCTCTGGATAGCAGTGTGGTTATACAGTTTAACTCACTTACTCCAGTGGAGCTCAGGAAGTTTGCACTGTAACTTCCAGTGGGCAGAGCCTAAGCATTTTGACAGAATGAACGTATGTCCTCACATTTCAAACGAATGTTCATATATCTGGAACACTAGGCGTTATGACAGAAGCATAAATGGCAGACTCTTCACACACTATTGTTATTGAGGTAGTATTCTTTAGGTTCTAGGTCTTGAAGTGAAGTTTGTCACAGTAAACACAGTAGCCATTGCATTTGTAATATTTTGTAAACTACTTACAATATCTCAGCAACCACTCAAGTTGCACACACAGCAGCATTTTATTCATCTAGCTGAGAACTTTCATGAGGCTGAGGAGCTCTGTTTCTTGGTTGTTGAGGTATTTTTTAAAAATATGAAAATTCTATCTGTATAAATTAATAAGCTGGTTCCCTTCTTGGCCCAGTTCTTTCTAACTTTGTGTGCGCACGCCAGGGGCAGCCCGTGCTGTTGGACTGCCGGACTGCAGCCCCCTCAAAACAAAAAGAACTAAAAATAAAAATAAAAAAAATTTTAAAATTCGCGGACTTCGCGCATGCGCAGTAGTCCAGACTACTGGTCGTCTGTGCATACTCAAGGCAGTCCGGCAGTCCTGATAGGGAAACGTGAGGAGACGTCTGTGCACTTTAAAGTGCACAGACACGCTGGGATAATGCATCGTGGCCGGAATGCAACACCAGCAGTCAGGAACGGGAGCTGCAGTCTCGTCGGGAAAGGGTTTACTCTCGCGAGTTGGAGTATTGCGTGGGAAGGGGTTTGGATCTAATGTACGTACGTTGGTTATTATGGAGAAAGGTAAGTGTTTGTTTGAATGTATGGTGCTTTTCCTGTGTGTGTGTGTGTGTGTGTGTGTGTGTGTGTGTGTGTGTGTGTGTGTGTGTGTGTGTGTGTGTGTGTGTGTGTGTGTGTGTGTGTGTGCCCCAGGTGCTCATGGTGGTGTGGTAGGGAATACCTCAGGCTTGAACCCTGTACCCTGTATGCAGGTGTTAAAGACTTGAGTTCCCTACCCACCACCATTTGTAAAAAAATTGCAGATTTTTTGCCTCATATTTGATCTGATCTGTTCCTCATAATATCTGTGGTTTGTAAATGTTGCAATGCTTGATATTTGATGGTGAAGTAGTAGCATTGTTGCCTCACAGCTGCAGGTTCTCAGGTTTGATTCTTGGCTGGGGTTCCTTCTTTGTGGGGTCTGTATCTTCTTCCTGTGTTTGTGTGGGTTTGCGTTTGTGTCCTCCCATGTTACAAAGACATGTCTGCATTATTTCTTCCTGGGCCTCTGCTGAAAATTGTTTTTTTGTTCCAAGTCAGACTGTCCTGATAAATAAAATTGACAGGCATTTGAATTTCAGACTTCAGGTTTCTGAATGTTTAATTTCTTACATATTTGAAGGTGCAGTGGCAGTATTGTTGCCTCAGAGTCACAGCTATAGGATTTGTGGTTTGATTCTTGGCTGGGGTGCCTTCTTTGTGGAGTCTGCATCTTATCTCTGTGTTGGTGTGGATTTGCTCTGGTTTCCTGCCATTTTACAAAGACGTGTCTACAGTATTTCTCCCTGGGCCTCTGCTGAAAATTGTTTTTGTTCCATCACAAGTAAAATTGACAGTCATTTGAATTTCAGACTTCATAGTCTTCAGAAAATACATAGTAAAACAACTTTTTATTCTAGCAATAAATATATAGTAACACAACCTTTTATTATAGCAATTTTTTAAGTTTATAAGGTGACTATTTGAAATCTTTCCTTATCTTTGGGACTGTAATACCCTGTTAGTGGCTTTGTCCTGTTTTTTTGTGCTAAGGTTGACGGCTATGGCAAGAGCTGAATTCACTGAATATGTTTGAGGGCTGTATTCCCTCATTACTGGGTTTGTCCAGGTGTTTTGTGCTAAGAGGTTGACGGCTATGGTGAGAACTGAATTCATTAAATGATAGCCATTTAAGTTTCAGTCTTCCTCTCGTTCACAAAACAGCTGATTTGGCGTAGCGGTATGTTGCTCTTGACCGTTTTGCACAGGGACCTTGTCTGTAAAATGTACGGTGGTAACACAGCATTTTTCTTTCACAAAGCAGGTGATTTGGCATAGTGGTATGTTCTGACTCTTTTTTGCACAGGGACTTTGGCAGTAAAATGTATGGTGGTACCGTGGTAACACAGCATTTTATTCTAGCAGCTTTCCAAGATTATACAAGCAATGTTTAATGTGTCCCTGGTTTTTGCCCTTTTGACCCACCCCAATAAATTTGGCTTTTTCCAGACTTCTTGTGCTGCGAAGTTGAGATGCAGTTGAGTACTGAGTAGATTTTACAAGGAGCTGAGAGCTGCAGGGGAAGAGAAGTTTAGTGCTAATAGCACAACAGGCTGTGTGCTTGCTTTTGATGCAGAAGGTTGTTGGTTCTACTCCCATAAGGGGTGAATGCTGCCGTACTGAAAGTTAAGATACTAATTATGAGCCTGTTATCAGTTTGCCATCCATTTCCTATTGCAATATTACTAGCTTATTTTTAATGTAATTTAGGCAATTTATTCCACAGGGGCATCAGACACTTTATTGTTAGATGAAGCCATGAAATATAAAGGCGATTGCTAGCACCAACCTCTTCATTACAGATTTATTTAACGTGGAATTATTTAGATGACTTTTTTACTACTTAAGAGATTGTGCATATTTACTGATAATGGTGGACTGTAGAATTGTGCATATTTACTGATAATAGTGGACTGTAGAAGTTTGAGTAGACGTTTGATGGAAATGTTCTGAATTGGACAGTTTTGTTTCATTGTTTACTGGAAAAATGTTCAAAGCAATAGGAAGGTGCATCAAAGAGCACGTGTTTCATATGCAAGGGGCCTATGATTTGAAAACAGCCCAGAATTAATTTTTATCTGCCACGAGTAAAATTTATTTTCTTTGAATGTGGATTTTAATGTTTCAGTGAATGTGAGTTTCAAGGGCAGAGAAGGTTTAATGCCAAGTTTGTTAAGCAGATGTCTTGGTGTTTGTGCTGTAAAATGCAAAAATAATACTTTCAAATAAAGTTCAAATCATCATAGAAGTAAATCAGTATGCACATTAGTGTTTATGGTAAATGGAGTGAAATAGCAAAGTAATGGATCATTGGAATGGCTGCAGGGAGGCTCCATTCGACCAGGGTTTTGTGAGGGGGAAGGGCGGCAAACTTAGACAGCCCCAGCTGAACCATACCTCCCAACTGTCCAGATTTTCAAAGAATGAATAGATTTTCTGCTTCTTATTTTTGATGTGTTCCTCATAAAAATGTGTGGTTTTCTGGCAAATCATTTAGGAATTAAGTCACTAAATAATGACACACCTAGTTTCAAACTTCATAACCTTCAGAAAAATCCATGCTAAAGTAAGACCTGTTCTGTCAACTGTCCCAGTTTATAGAAGAGCATTTTTTTAGTACTGTTTATATGTTCCCCCCAATATATTTGGCCTTGTCCAGATTTATGTCCCAGTTTATACAAGAGCAATTTTTAGTACTGTTTATATGTTCCCCCAATATATCTGGCCTTGTCCAGATTTATTGCATTAACAGGTTGAGAGGTACATGCAAATAAATTGCTTTATAGAATTAGGCATAGCCAAACCTCTGAACTGTCCCTGATTTTGACTCAAAATGTTGTTCTTCCCCTAATGATCCCTCCGCAAAATAGCAATTTTGGAAGAAAACATGGAGGGTTTATAATTAAGAAATAACTAATAATCAGATTACTTTTATTTCAGAAATGCATGTAGATTATTTTATTTTGTCAGCTGCTCAAGTTAGCAGTTCTAATATTAGTGTCCCTTCTTTGACAGGTTCCCAGCTGTATTGTGTTGCTTTTTTATATTTTTACATCACATTTTTTGGCCCATTTTTCATAAAATTGTGTTTTTTTGGCAAATTAGTGACAAATAATTAAAGACTGAAGTTAGAAAATAATGACAGACATTTGAGTTTCAGATTTCATACCATTCAGAAAATTCATACTAATGCAAGACCTCTATTAGCTTTCTAAGGTTTATAAGAGCGATATTTTAAAAATTGTCCTTATATTTGGGCCTTTGTCCCATTTCTTTGTATGGCTTTGTCCAGATTTCTTGCTCTGAGGTTGAGAGGTATGACAAATGTGTCAGGGCCATCACAAGTCAGCCAGAGACATTTCAAACTGTGACATACTTGTTACACCCCACTCCCCCATGTAGTGACTGGATGTGTCGAAGCAAGGCAAGGAGTAGTTATCCAGTGTAAATGTGCAGAGAGTCCCACCCATCCAAGGTAGACACAAGTACTAGAGTGGCTTTTCATCTGTCCTTGATTTTTGCAGAATGGTCTGGTTTCTGTCATATTCTTTGTACTGTTGATTTATGCTTATTACTCAAAGTGCCTGTTGCTCTGTGTTTAAGTAGCAATACTTTAATGACCATCAGGTAAGCTTGGCTGAGATTGCAAGATGCAAGTAAGTTTTAATAAGCATACTGTTAAAGAATTGCCAACATTGAAAGCCTTTCTGTTGCCATGTAGAGAATACTTAACTAGATAATGTATAAGCCTTTGGTATTGAAATGCATATGCCAGTATTTGTAATAAAGGACAGAATTACATTATTTTAAGAGTCTCATTACACTTGGAGACTTAGACAGTCATCTCTGCAGGCTTTAACCATAAACCGAATGCCAATTGCGTGGTCTATAACTTGTACAGTAATCCTTTTAAGCAATGTATCTTGAACTTATTTGTTTGCTTTTCATTTTTTACTTTGATCATGTTTTCCCCATGAAACAAGTAGATGTCAGGCAGCAGGTCTTTTTTTTGGACAAGAAACATTTTTACAAGTGGGGGCATCAGAGATTTCTACTTTCAGCACGTTACTTGTTACTTTAATAAAGCTGAATATAAATTATAATTAGAACTGCAGTGCAAGAAGTGGTTTGAGTTGAGTGCTGCTGGTTTTTGTTATACTTGATTTTGACTGGCATTCCATTAATGTATTTAAAAAAAAAAGTAATTTATTTTTTCATGCCTCACAAACTTTTTTGTTTCCATCTAGATATTAAGCTGTCATGTAGCCAATGCATTGAAATATTTTTATTCTTCTACACTTCATTTTGTTTTGATTGGACTCTCATGGCAACTGTTTGGCACCCAGTGCAGTATATTTAGTTTTTGAGGTTTGCTACAACAGGTGTTTGTGTGTGTGTGAGGGAATACATCAGGCTTGAACCCTGTACCTTGTATGCAGGTGTTAAAGACCTTAATTCCCTACCCACCACCATTTGTGAAAAAAAAAAACTGCAGATTTTTGCCTCATGTTTCATCTCATGTTTGTTCCTCATATCTGTGGTTTGTAAATGTTGCAATGCTTGATATTTGATGGGGCAGTTGTAGCATTGTTGCCTCACAGCTGCAGGTTCTCAGGTTTGCTTCTTGGCTGGGGTGCATTCTTTGTGGGGTCTTTATCTTCTCCCTGTGTTTGTGTGGGTTTGCTTTTGTGTCCTCCCATGTTACAAAGACATGTCTGCATTATTTCTTCCTGGGCCTCTGCTGAATTTTTTTTTTTTTTTTTTTTTTTTTTTTTTTTTTTTTTTGGTTCCAAGTCAGACTGCCCTGATTAACAAATGTTAAATAAAATTGACAGGCATTTGAATTTCAGACTTCAGGAACCTGAATGTTTAAGTCTTTGCATATTTGATGGTGCAGTGGCAGTATTGTTGCCTCACAGCTATAGGTTTTCTGGTTTGATTCTTGACTGGGGTGCCTTCTGTGTGGAGTCTGCATCTCCTCCCTGTGTTTGTGTGGATTTGCTCTGGTGCCCTGTCATTTTATAAAGACGTGTCTGCAGTATTTCTCCCTGGGTCTCTGCTGAAAATTGTTTTTATTCTGTCAGCAGTAAAATTGACAGGCATTTGAATTTCAGACTTCATGTTCTTCAGAAAATACATAGTAACACAACCGTAACACAACCTTTTATTCTAGCAATTTTCTAAGTTTATAAGATGAATATTTGAAATTTGTCCCTATTTTTGGGACTGTATTCCCTCATTATTGGCTTCGTCCAGGTTTTTAGTTTCAAGGTTGACAGCTATGGCAAGAACTGAATTCACTGAATGTTTGAGGGCTGTATTCCCTCATTACTGGGTTTGTCCAGGTGTTTTGTACTAAGAGATTGACAGCTATGGTGAGAACTGAATTCACTAAATGATAGCCATTTAAGTTTTTGTCTTCCTCTTTTACAAAGCAGCTGATTTGGCGTAGTGGTATGTTGCTCTGTTTTGCACAGGGAGCTTGGCAGTAAAATGTATGGTTCTAGCAACTTTCCAAGATTATACAAGTAATGTTTGTGTCCCTGGTTTTTGGGCTTTTGACCCCCCCCCCCAATACATTTTGGCTTTATCCAGTTTTCTTGTGCTGCGAAGTTGAGTATTGAGTAGATTTTACAAGGAGCTGAGAGATGCAGGGGAACAGAAGTTTAGTGCTGCTTAAGTGAAGTTGGTTTACCTTGTTAATAGCACAACAAGTTGTGTACTTGCCTTTGATGCAGAAGGCTGTGGGTTCTACTCCCACAAGGGGTGGATGCTGCTGTATTGAGAGTATTCTCCTTGGTGAAAATACTAACTATGAGTCCGTTATCAGTTTGCCATCCATTTCCTCTTGCAATATTACTAGCTTATCATTTTTTAATGTAATATAGGCAATTTATTCCTGAGGGGCAACAGGCACTTTATTTTTCAATGAAACCATGAAATATAAAGGTGTTTGCTAGCAGCAACCTCTTCATTAGTTACAGATTTCTTTAATGTGGAATTATTTAGATGACTTTTACTTCAGAGAGTGCATATTTACTGATAATGGACTGTAGAATTGTGCATATTTACTGATAATGGTGGACTGTAGAATTGTGCATATTTACTGATAATGGTGGACTGTAGAATTGTGCATATTTACTGATAATGGTGGACTGTAGAATTGTGCATATTTACTGATAATGGTGGACTGTAGAATTGTGCATATTTACTGATAATGGTGGACTGTAGAATTGTGCATATTTACTGATAATGGTGGACTGTGGAAGTCTGAGTAGACTTGTATGATAAATGTTCTGAACTGGGCAGTTTTATCATTATGGGTGCATGCATTTTGTTTCATTGCTTACTGGAAAAATGTTCAAAACAAATTTAAAACGCCCTCTAACAACTGTAATGTATTGTACAAGGAATATAATTTAGTACAATGAGGAAGGTGTATCAGAGCACATGTATGTTTGATATGCAAGGGGCCTATGATTTGAAAACAGCCCAAAATTAATCTTTATCTGCCACTGGCAAAATGTATTTTCTTTGTGGGTTTCAATGCTGTTTCAATGAATGAGTTTCAAGGGCAGAGAAGTTTTAATGCTAAGTTTTCATTGTGAGACTGCATTGTTTTGTTTAGTAGATGACTTGGTGTTTGTGCTGTAAAATACAAAATAAAACTTTCAAATGAAGTCCAACTCGTCATACAAGTAAAGCAGTATGCACATTAGTGTTTATGGTAAATGGAGTGAAATGGCCAAGTAATGGTTCATTGGAATGGCTGCAGAGGCTCCATTCAACCGTGATTTTGTCAGGGGGGGAAGGGCAGCAAACTCAGGCAGGCCCAGCTGAACTATACCTCCCAACTGTCCAGATTTTCAAAGAATGAATAGATTTTTGCTTCTTATTTTTGGTTTGTTCTTCATAAAATTTGTAGTTTTCTGGCAAATCATTTAGAAATTAAGTCACTAAATGATACACTGAGTTTCAGACTTCATAACCTTCAGAAAAATGCATGCAAAAGTAAGAACAGGTATTCTATCAACTGTCTCAATTTATACAAAAGCAATTTTTAGTACTGTTTATATGTTGCCCCAGTACATTTGGCCTTGTTCAGATTTACTGTATTTAACAGGTTGAGAGGTACATGCAAATAAATTGCTTTATAGAATTAGGCATAGCCAACCTCTCAACTGTGTCCGATTTTGGCTTAAAATGTTGCTTTTCCCCCTAATAATCCCTCCGCAAAATAGCAATTTTGGAAGAAAACATGGAGGGTTTACAATTAAGAAATAACTGTAATAATCAAAGTTATAGATTACTTGAAATGCATGTAGATTCTTTTATTTTGTCAGCTGCTCAAGTTAGCAGCACTAATATTAGTGTCACTTCTTTGACAGGTTCCCAGCTGTATTGTGTGGCTATTTTATATTTTTGCATCACATTTGGTCCATTTTTCATAAAATTGTGTTTTTTGGCAAATTAGTGACAAATCACTAAAGACTGAAGTTAGAAAATAATGACAGACATTTGAGTTTCAGATTTTATACCCTTCAGAAAAGTCATACTAATGCAAGACCTATTCTGTTATCTTTCTAAGTTTCTTCTTCTTCTTCTTTCGGCTTTTTCCCGGTTAGGGGTCGCCACAGCGGATCACCTTGTCCGCACATTGATTGGCAGTGGAGTTTTACGGTGTCGAGTTGCCAGCCCGGCGCCCAGCCTTCCACAGAAGGCACACTCACATGCACACCTAGGGCCAATTTAGAGTGTCCAATCCACCTGCAGCATGTCTTTGGGATGTGGGAGGAAACCGGAGCACTGGGAGGAAACCCACGCGACCACAGGGAGGACATGCAGACTCCGCACAGAAGGCACCCCAGCCGAGGATCGAACCGGAGAACCTCTTGCTGTGAGGCGGCAATGCTAACCACTGCACCACCGTGGCCGCCCGTTATCTTTCTAAGTTTATTAGAGCAATATTTAAAAATTGTCCTTATTTGTGGGCATTTGTCCCACTTCTGTGTATGGTTTTGTCCAGATTCTTGCTCTGAGGTTGAGGTATGACACGTGTCAGGGCCATCACAGTCAGCCAGAGACATTTCAAATTGTGACATACTTGTTGCACCCCACTCCGCCATGTACTGACTCTGGATGTGTCCAAGCAAGGCAAGGAGTAGTTATGCAGTGTAAATGTGCAGTGTCTCTCTCCCCCCTCCCCCCATCCAAGGTAGACACAGGTACTACAGTGGCTTTTCATCTGTCCTTGATTTTGCAGAAAGGTCTGGTTTCTGTCATATTTTTGTACTGTTGATTTATGCTTATTACTCAAAGTGCCTGTTGCTCTGTGTTTAAGTAGCAATGCTTTAATGACCATAATGTAAGCTTGTCTGAGATTGTAAGATGCAAGTAAGCTTTAATAAGCATACTGTTAAAGAATTGCCAACATTGAAAGCCTTTCTGTTGTTGCCATGCAGAGAATACTTGACTAGATAATGTATAAGCCTTGGGTATTAAAGGACAGGATTCCATTATTTTAAAAAGCTCATCACACTTGGAGACTTCCAGTCTTCTCTACAGACTTTACCCGTAAACTAAACAGAATGCCAATCGTGTGGTCCATAACCTGTACAGTAATCCTTTAAGCAATGTATCTTGAACTTGTTTCTTGTTTGCTTTTCATTTTTTACTTACATGTTTTCCCCATGAAACAAGTAGATAGTTGTCAGGCAGCAGGTCTTTTTTGGATAAGAAACATTTTTACAAGTGGGGGCATCACAGAGATTTCTACTTTCAGCATGTTACTTGGCACTTTAATAAAGCTGAATATAAATTATAATTAGAACTGCAGTGCAAGGAGAAGTGGTTTGAGTTGAGTGCTTCTGGTTTTGCTTGTACTTGATTTTGACTGGCATTCCAGTAATGTATTTAAAAAGTAATTTATTTTTTCATGCCTCACAACCTTTTGTTTCCATCTAAATATTAAGTAAGCTGTCATGCAGCCAATGCATTGAAATATTTTTATTCTTCTACACTTATTTTTGTCTTGATTGGACTCTCATAATGATGGTTTGCCGACACCCCTTCCCCTTGACCCCACCCATTCAGCTGTCTCCTGCAGCCCCCGTTTGATTTGAAGTCACCAGCCGCCACTGGCGCACGCGCGCCTGTGTTCCGGTTATGAGTATGTCAGGGTTTAGAAAGTGCACAGTGTGTGGCCAACTGTTTCTTACTGAAATTGGTACACCTTGTTTGCTGTAGCATAGACTAGATCCAGGCCTGCTGAATCTAGTTTTGTTTGTACGTTTATTGTTTGCTTGTTATTTCCCTGAAATGCTAATTCCACCTAAAACGCGGCTTTTCAGTGCTTCTCCGGATCCCTAGTGATATCTGCATTGCTTACTGTACTTATTTCCTTGTTTCACTTGAAAGAAAGTTGCTGTTTGTCGTTTTTGCATTTAAGTTACCTGGCACTTGCTCACTAAAGCAGTTGTATAAGTCAGCACTAAAAAATTAAAAGCACTACACCCTCACAAACTCCCCTTGAGTACCTTGTTCCCCATTAGCCCTTTTTTTCAATTGTAAAGGAATTCCCAATACTATTCTAGCATGTCCAACGGTCAGTTGTCAATCTCCTCTCCGGTCCAGCTGGTGAATATGGGAATCTTGAGGCAATGTTACAACTGCCTCATGTACACAGACAACCCTCTCCTCCTCTCAGCAAATTCCAACACATGAGAGATGCAACCATATAGCCATACTGGAGGCTAAGCTCTCTCAACTCAGTACTGGCGAAACCAGTCAGGAGGAGAAGGAAACCACACTCACTACAATTCCAGTCTCACATAGACCTACCATGACAGCAAACCAAACACATAAACACACAGAAACATACTCTGAAGCTCTAAATAAAAATCTGCCTAAGCAGCAGAGACCTCCAAAGCAGACACCCAAGCAACCGCTACCTCAAAACAAAACACGTACAACACATAGCTCACAAAGCCAGTGTGCCGAACAGTCACAGCCCTAGAGGCTAAACACACCTGATACACTTGTAATAGGTGACTCTATCGTCAGGCAAACTGACGTCCCGCTCACCAGGCTGAACAAGAAGGTCACGGTGAGCTGCCTGTCGGGAGCTAGGATTCGTCACAACACAAGCACTCTGGTCACTCCAAGGCAAGTACAAATATGACTCCGTCATTGTCCATGCTGGTGTGAATTACCTTAGACGTACCTCCCTGGACTACATGAAGAGAGACATAGAGGTGTTCTCTGAGCATGTAGCCCAGGCCGGTATGACCCTGACCTTGAGTAGCTTCTTACCCTCACCAAGAATGATGCCACAATATGAAGACAGGATCAATTTCAACAACTGGCTTAAGTATTGGTGTCATTCAAAGGGGATCCAATGCCTGTCAGCCTGGGATGACATGCTCGACAAGCCACGATGCTTCGCTAGGGACGGCTTGCACCTGTCACCCCTGGGCTTTCGGATATTGGCAAAGGCTCTTGCTACCCCCATAGTGCCTTTTTTAGGCAAGGCTCAAAAGACAAACCCACCTACCTAGGTATCTCAAGGGATAAGAAACTGAGTAATGCTACTCAATGCCAGAAGTCTAAACCTCAAGATGCACTCACTCGAAACTCTCCTTAGCATGGAGAACATCGATATCTGTGCAGTAACAGAAACTTGGTTCAAGGCTCCCGAGTGCACCCCAGCACTACCAGGTTATACCTCATACCATGCATTTCGGCCCCAAAACTTGGACCGAACCACAAAAGGAGGGGGAGTATCAATATTCGTCAGATACCCACACCTTCATATTGGTTGGCACAGCACGACGAAGCATCAGAGACTATCCATGTGCAACTAACAGTGGGTAAAACTGCCTTCCAGTTTATAGCCTGCTACAGACAACCCTCCCAAACCCAGGAACCCCACTCGGCCTTCTTGAGAACACTGGAAAATATGAAGGTGTCTCCAAACACCATTATATTGGGTGACTTCAACTACCCAAACATAGACTGGAAGCATTACTCTAGCTCCAACACCCTAGCCCAAAGGTTCCTAGAATTTATAAACTCAAATGCTATGGAACAACTTGTTACTCCCACAAGAGGGGAAAACATACTGGACTTGATCATCACCAACATGGGGACTCTATGCTCTAGACCAGAAGTGTATCCCTCATTGGTAAGATCAGACCATAAACTAATCTCACTGGATATTCACATCCCGACTCCACCCCCTACCCTGAAAACCACAGTGAAAAACTTCTCTAATGCAAATTTCACACTCCTCAAAACCAAGGTGGAATCCTTCAAAGCCCCCAGGCCTGTGGAAAATACGGCCCAGACCGCAGAATCCTTTATAACCGCATTCTATGAACACCTTCAGGAATGCATGGATCATGCAATCCCAAATAAAACCAAGTCCCAATCCTCCAAAGGCAGACGTCCTGTCTGGTGGACCCCAGCCATAAACAAACTATATAATAGAAGGAGGAAGCTACTACATGATAGAGCAAAATCCTAAAAAGGGAAGGCATCTCTGATCAGTATTAGCAAAAAAACTACAGGCACTCATAAAATCGTCTAAGGCCAGCTTCGAGAGAAAAATTGCGCAGGACACTAAGGATAATCACAAGGCTTTCTTTAGTTATGTTAGGAACCTGGGTGGGAATTTTCAGATATGCTCAGAATTAGTCCAAAATGACAAAATACACCAAACCCACAGACATTGCCAGCATCCTAGCTGACAGGTTCAGCACAAACTCCCCCCCCCCCTACCAAAAGGGCAAATATCTATCCCAGCAGAGTGCTGCCCCCCTGACATCTCAGATGCTCCGGTAAGAGCTGCCCTCTCCAAAGCAAAAAACACAGCATCAATGGGACCAGACGGTGTCCCTGAGCTAAACCCAAACATAAAACTACTGTTCAGTCTCAGCCTTACTACAGGATATGTACCCGAAGAGTGGCATACAGCAACAGTGGTCCCTCTCCACAAAGGTGGTGTCTCAACGGATCCTGGAAACTATCGCCCCATAAGCCTGACTATCTTGGTCTGCAAAGCTATGGAAAGTATCATCATGGATCTCGTAAATAAAGTTATTGGGGACCTACAGACACTGGATCCTACCCAGTTTGCCTTTAAGGGCAGATCCTGCCTCTTAAACCTGGTTGATTTCTTTGAAGCTGTCACTAAGGCCATTGACGAGGGGAAGATGGTCCACACAGCCTACCTGGACCTTGCAAAAGCCTTCGATACAATACCCCACTCTGGCATTATAGATGAGCTCACCAGCTTAAATATAAACCCCTATGTCACTAGATGGGTTGCAAACTGGCTCAAGGACAGAACCCACATGGTTAAAATTGCTGGAGCCATGTCAGACTCCAAACCAGTTACAAGTGGCGTCCACAAGGCTCAGTCCTGCGACCTCTCTTGTTCAGTATATATTTCTCGGAGGTACAGGCCAACACGGAAGGGCTGTGGCTGACCAAGTTTGCAGATGACTGCAAACTGGGTGCCATAATCGACACTCCAGCCAACAAGCATCCTCCAAAAGGGCCTCATAGAAACAGACATCTGGTGCCAGAGCCATGGCCTCAAGCTAAACACCAAAAAGTGTATAGTCAATCCCCTCTGGCAAAAACAAAGTGCCCACAAATTACCACATAGGTGGTAATCCATTAAGTACAGAAGTAGTAATCGGGGACCTGGGGACCCAAGTTGATAGCAATCTCTCATTTGACAACCACATGGCCAAAGTGGTTAAAAACATTTTATATAGCCCACCTAATCATGAAGGGATTCACATCTAGATCAGGGGAGGTCATCGTGCCTCTTTACTCATCCCTCATCAGGCCCATAATTGAGTACAATGCCCCTTTTGGGATGTACCTTACTAGACGCCTGCAGCAACGTGAAAGACCCCAAAAGTACCTCACCAAGAGGATCAAAGGGCTCAAACAGATGCCATATGCTGCCCGGTTAAAGAAACTCCAGCTCTACTCAGTGGCATACCACATGCTCAGAGGCAATCTGTGCCTGACGTATAAAGCCATGTCCAACTCGGAATTAATGGACATGCTGCACCTCAGAAAATCCAAATATCATTGAGCTACGTGCTCGAGAGACTTTAACCTCAGCACTGAAATAGGACATGCTGGAGGGACAGATTAATAACCTAGAGGCTCCCTTCACTCTGGAATAAAATCCCAGTCCAGGTTAGGCAGAGTCCCTCATTGCCTCTTAGAGGAATCTTTGAGTGGATGGGAGATTGTAGGTTTACCCCAGGTATCACTTCTGTGTCACTGTTAGACAGAGGCACAGTATACTAACCTCGAAAAAGGGCATAGCAAAATTATTTTAAAATGGGTGGCGAAAGCCAAACACTCTGGCTAGGCTTATAAATGCCCTAGGGCAGATAGCTTAGTATGAACCTATAAGCACTCCCCAGCCGATGGCCACACTCTGTACATAGTTTGCCTGGGTGCTGCTCATTTGCTTACCTCTGGTCCAATTTGTGCAGGATTCAAAGCTTATTCGTAACTGTTTGCTTCCCTCCTCAGGGACAGCAGCCCGCGCAACCGCGGCTTCGGCCTCTTCTGCTACGACTACTGCTGCTACTGTGTCTTCCCCTTCCAAGGCCTCTGAGACTCAACTCCTGCCAAGAGGCCTGGGGAAGGAGAAAGAGACCACAAAAAGGACCGACCTAGGGAAGTGTCACTGGCCTCCTCCTGAAACTAAGCCTCCCACCAGATCAAGTACTCCATGGTTCCGTTCTCCCCCGAGATGGAGATTTCTGTCTCCTCTTATGGCTTCCCCTCATCGGCACTCCCGGCCGGTGTCTGTGGCCTCTTCGTCCCGGTCTACCCAGAGCCTTAGTGAGGCAGAGATGGGTAGGATGATGCGAAAATTCATCTGTTCCCAATCCAGATGAGTCTTACCTGCCCCCTCTTCGTCCGGAGCAGGGAGCTTGTAGACATTCATGAACCCATTCCCCGATCCGACCTTCAGTTTTAGAGCCTTTGGATCAGAGGTCTCTCGGGGGGGTTGGGGGGTCGGAGCCGATGGTACCATGTACCTTGGCGGCCATTGCCTTGAGTGTGTCCAATCGGATCCATAGCCTCTGTGTCAGTTCCAAGGAGGTGCTGTTGGCTGGAGACCAGTCTTCCCCTCGGCTCCTGCAGTCTCTGTTCTGACTCGGTCTGGTCTGAGGGGGACAGCTCTTATTGTTGCCTCTTAGGGCGTCCGCTCCCCCATCAGCCTTTGACTTGGTGGAGAAGGGTTCTCCTAAGTCCGGGACCCTTTGCTATCTCATCCTCTGACTCCGTCCTGACTCCTGTTTTGGGTACAGCCCCGACCTTCCTGCTATCTCAGGGGCAGCCTGTACAGGGCTAAGGAAGCTCCCCTGCTGGAGCAGCAAGAGGTTTGCAATTTCCTCAGAGTCCCACTGAGGTGGTTTGTCACGAACGGACATGCAAAAGAAGGCACCTGGACTCCTCGCTGGAGTTCCTTACTGAAGTCATCGACTTGGAGCTGAAGACACTGACTTAGAGGAAGGAGAAGGTTCCCCCCAATCCCCCTCCCCCTGAGGATGTCTCCTTTGGAGACTACATGGAACTCCTTCGCTGGGGTGGGGGGGGGGATCCGCCCAAAAAACTACCTCTGACAAGTCTGTGTTTCTAGAGACATTCTGCACAGGCACATCTACTTCCTAGGTGTCCCCTCCTGTGGATCTGGTTGTGTACCTCATAACATCTCTGACATGAAAGGAACGGACACAGTGGAGCCCATTCCCAAGTGCCTCGTTAAGGTCCTTGGCCCCCATCATACAGGACCTGTTGGAATAAGAGGTCCCCGGTGGATGCTATGGTGGTGGCAGCTGCCACGAAGAAAGAGCTCATGCGGGAGAGCTATATGGTCCATCCTCCTGACCGGGAGTAGAGGACTATGTACTGTCTAGGGAAGCGGGTGTACACTTCAGCGACCTTTCACTATAAGGGCACTGAACTATGGCACACGTTATTTGACTGCAGCAAGACTTGGTTAAGAAGGTTGCTGAGTCACCCCTGGAACCCATGTCAGCAGAGGGCAAGACTGTTCACTCGGATGGCCACTCTCAAGGTGGTAGCAAGTACGCCTGTCTCGTATGTTACGGAGGGAGCTGCCAGGGCAGCAGGTTCTGGTGTTACTATGAGGTGCCATGTCTGGCTCCAGCTTTTCCAGTTCTCAAACCCTTAAAGGCGTCCTTGTCAAATGTCCCCTATGATGGTTGTTCCTTGTTTGGGAAGTCAGTTCATGAGACCTTTGTCCAGAGTGAGAAGGACAGAAAGAGACTGTATGCTGTCGGGATCCACTTCTCCCCACCGCAAAGATCCTTTTTTAGGACTCTGTGAAGGATGAATAAGATTTGGTTTCTGATGTCGCAGGCATTTTCCCGGGACACTCTGAGCTCATCTTCCCCCAGAGGTAGAGAGGGTTATGATAGATGCCGTCCTAGAGGCAGAAGGGGGTCTGAGAAACTTTGGGTCTCAAGAACCTTTCTCTGACAGACCCGCGCAGCAGCCTTGAGGTGCTGCCAAACTGCTCTGTTCTGGAGGCAGTCGGGGGTAGTCTATCACAACACCCCGCGGGCATGGGAGTCTATGCCAACAGATTCTTGAGTGTTGCAAATATCCAGAGGTTATTCCATCCTGTTCACTGAACCACCTCTCCCACTGAATCACCTCTCAGATGTCCCACCTGCACAAAGGGAGATAGCAGCTCTAGAGTTAAAATACCTACTAAGAAAACGCGTCATCCAACCTGCCCCCCCGCCAAGACTCCAGGTTCTTTTTATTGACATAGACTGGGAACTTAAGACCATTCTAGATCTATCCACCTTGAACCTGTGAGTAGCCAGGGCAAAATTCCAGATGGTAGCTCTTCAATCTGTCCTGCCCTACCTGCAGGCCAGGGATTGGATGTTGTTGATCCTTCTCCAGGAAGCATTCCATCATATCAAGATGGACAGGTACTCTGTTTCTTTGCTTCCGGCTGGGGGCCAGTCATCTGTTCAGAGCCCTCCCCTTTGATATCACCACAGCCCCTAGGGTGTTCAAAGGATGGCAGTTGTAGCGGCTCACCTGAGGCTTCAGGGGTATTCAGGTCTTCCCTTACCTGGACAGTTGGCTCCTTGCTGCCCCCGACAAGCATCTGCTTTACCAAGCCAGGGATTATTTCCTATTAGCAAAGAGACTGGGCATCACCATCAATCTCATCAAGTCATCACTGGCCCCTTTTCAGACTTTAGAATTCATTGGGGCTCTGGATACCATCCAAATGAAAGTTTACCTTACTCCAGAGAGGGTACAATATCTAAGGGTACATGTCTTGTATATTCGGGCTCAGTTCCCACAGCAGAGACTGTTCTCAGGGCGGTCCATGGTGGCCAGTCAGTTTACTACCCTTTGTCCAATTACATATGTGAATTCTTCAGTGGACGCTTGCTGTCCAAAGGTCTTTGTTAAAATTAGAAGTTATGTACCTACCATAACGTTCCATGTTAGTTGTCTTCTTCTCTCGCCGCCTTTCTTGCTGGATGGGATCGGCTCCGACTCGGCACTTGCTAAGCTTGAGAGCTAATTTTACCAGCTCGAGGCAACCCTATATCCCATGATGCAAGGCGGAGACTACCCAGATCTCGTTTGGTAGCTAAAGAAATAGTAATTTTTTCTTCCGACTGAAGAGGAGGAAGAAAAATAACAATACTAAATAACATCATAACCTTCTAGAAAGGATCAACCTAATCTAGTGACACGAAGTTGAACAGCTAGAAAAAGGGAATAACCTCTTAATAGAAGATGCATAATCTTCCCGGTCTGACCAGGCTAGGGGGGATGGAGGGTGGGACGCAAGAAAGAAGGCGAGAGAAGACAACTAACATGGAATGTTATGGTAGGTACATAACTTCTAAATGTTAAGTTGTCAATCTCGCCTTCATTCTTGCTGGATGGGACCGCGTCCCTAGCACCTCTGTCCTGGGTGGCTCAATGGAACAGACTCTTGAACGGTGGAACCAAAATTCACTCTGTCTCTGGAGGCCAAGTCTAATTTGTAATGTGAAACAAAGGTATGAGGAGAGGCCCATGTGGCTGCTGCACAAATAGTGTCTATTGGAAGTCTAGCTTGAAAAGCTATAGATGTAACTAGAGCTCTGGTAGAATGGGCTTTTGGCTTAGAAATCAACTCTTTGCCTCTGAGCTGATAAATGTAAGTGATCACAGAAGACAGCCATCTAGATAAAGTTACCTTAGAAACTGGAAGGCCTTTCCTGTTCTCTGCTTAGGATAGAAACAGTTGATCAAATTTCCTAAAAATTTTAGTCTTGTCCAGATAATATCTGAGCTGGTGGTGAACATCAAGACAGTGTAACTTTTGTTCCGCTCTATCAGAATAATTCGGGGAAAAATACTGGAAGATCAATGGATTGATTTAGGTTAGTCTGCGATGCCACTTTTGGTAAGAAAGACCAATTAGTCCTTGGAGATACCCTATCTTTGTGGAATATTAAATAGGGAGGACGAATACAGAGAGCATGAAGCTCAGATACTCTCCTGGCAGAAGTAATGGCAACTAGAAAAAGTGTCTTCCAAAAAAGCAATTTCAAAGAACAGGCAGCTGCAGGTTCGAACGGGGGATGAATCAAGCATGTTAAAATTAAATTTAGATCCTACTGTGGTGGTGGGGGGTCCCTAATCGGAGGTTTCAATAAAAAGATACCTCGAAGGAATGCCTTGCAAAGTTTGTGACATAATGTTGTGGTCCAAAAGGCCTATATGAAAATTTGAAATGGCTGCCAGTTCTTCTTTCACTGTGGAAGAGGAGGATCCTGAATGAAAAATCTCAGCTAGGAAGTCCAATACCGAATGAATTGGAGCAGTATAGGGGTCTATGTTCCTAGCTTTTGCCCAGAAAGAGAAACATCGCCATTTACTAGTGTAAATCTTTCTGGTAGAAGATTTTAGGGAAGCTACTATATCCCATACAGGATTAGAAATCATAGGAAGCCTGGCTAAGGATGGAAGTGGAGCAGTGAGGTTGAGAGAAGGTATGGGTTGTTGCAGTTGACCCGACTGGTGGGTCATATCTGGAACCAGGTCCAGATGCCATGGCTGTACCAAGAGATAACTATGTAGGAACGGAAACCATATCTGTCGAGGCCATTAAGGGGCAATCAGAATCGACTTGGCTCTCAAGGCGGTTGCTTTCTGAATTAGCTGAGGTATCAGCGGGAAAGGCATAAAGAAGTCCCCGGGGCCAATCTTGGGTTAGATCGTCTCTGGGGGGTGGCCTGGAAGGGGGAAGAGAGAAGAAGTTTGGGCATTTGCTGTTTTGAGGTGTAGCGAAAAGGTCGTAGCGAGGAAGGCCCCACTTCTGAAAAATCTCTTCAGTCATTGATTGAGACCACTCATGAGGCATGAGACTAGCTCTGCTCAATCTGTCCGCTATGATGGATTTCCCGGGGATGTGCGTTGCTATCAGAAACCGGTGAGAGGAGATTGCCCATTGCCAAAGTCTGAGAGCCTCTCGACACAGTAGGTAGGACTTGGTTCCACCCTGTTTGTTTATATACCACACTACGGACATATTGTCCGTTTGGACTGCAATAGTTCCCAGGAGAAGAGAGTTGTTGAGGGCTTGCAACGTTAAAAGCACCGCTCTTCTCTCCAGAACATTTATGTGCAGATGGTACTCGAAAGGTTGCCAAGTGCCATGGACCATTCTGCCCTTATAATGCCCCCCCCCCCCCCGATCAGGGAGGCATCCGATGTAACAGTGGCAACCGGGGGAAGAGGAACAAAAGGTCTGCCTTGATGGATTTGAGGGGGCGATATCCACCAAGTCAGATGCCTTTTGCAAGTTGGAGTTACTATGATCTCGTGACGCATGGGAAGTTGTTGAAAAGACCATTGGGTGAATAGCATCCATTGTAGAAGACTCATGTAAAAGCGGGCAAGGGGAAGAAGTGTTATGGCGGCCGCCATAAGACCCAATACCTTCAGAGCAAATCTGGCCTGGATTTCGTTGCTGAGAATAATCACCTGGACGTGTCTTTGAATGTCCAAAATCCTTTGGTCTGTTAACTTTGCTGAAAGTTGTACGGTGTCCAATCTTGCGCCTGTAAAAGTAATAGATTGACAAGGCAGATTTTTCAAAATTTATAGAAATTCCTAGCTCTCTGCAAATGTGAATGGTGTAATTTCTGGCTTGGAGAAGCTGATGCCTGGTGGTGGCAGTGAGGAGCCAGTCTAGATATGGAAACACCTGGAATCCTTGACGTCTCAGGTGAGCCGTAACCACTGCCATACATTTGGTGAACACTCTGGGGGCTGTAGTGAGTCCGAAGGGCAGGGCTCTGAATTGGAAGTTACTGGTCCCCAGCCGAAAGCGGAGAAATCTTCTGGAGCGTCTGTGAATTTTATGTGATAGTACGCATCCTGAAGATCTATCGAACACATCCAATTGTCCTTGCCCAGAAAGGGCAGAATGGACTGAAGCGTTGCCATCCGGAATCTTGATTTCTTTACAAACTTGTTGTTTGCTCAGATCTAATATTGGTCTCCAGTCCCCTGTCTTTTTTGGAACTAAAAAGAACCTTGAGTAGATTCCGGATCCTATTTGGTCCGCTGGGACTGGCTGGATGGCTCTTTTTACTAGCAGTTTTGATAATGTCCTTCAAAGATGCATCTGCAGTCCTAACAAATGGGTTGTCCTGTCGTCAGGCAGCCCTTCGGTCGGCCGGATTCCAAAGTCTGGGTCTGGCCTCGGCTGGTGTCGCACTTCAGCCGACGTCATCTCTGCTGGTCTTCGGGTATAAAGGCATCAGCTGACGCCATTTTCCTCAGTCTTTCTTGCCGCGTGGCGCCCGAAGCAGAAGCTGTTCGCAAGTGCCGGTCGGTCAGATCCAGAGATTACTACTACCGAATACTACTTCGAAGACTTCTAAAAGCTAAGTACCCGTTGGGGACTCTTTCTTGCCTCAGCCGATGTCAGAAAAAGTAAATAACTGTTTAACTTGTGGGAAACAAATACCTCATAAAGATTTCCACTCTTACTGCTTACCTTGTTTAGGCCCAGACCACGGCGTAGCAGCCTGTTTAGCCTGTGCTTCCTTCAACCGACGACGCTTAGGCGTCGGTCGGAGTTGGCTGAACAGTTTTTCGCTCAGATTTTGCGTACATTATGCCGTCGGATCCTCCGACTTCTCAAATTGTTAAAAAACGCAAGAAAAGGACCGACACTCGCGGTCCGCGGTTTTCGGCGAAACCACGGTTAAGCAAACCGCGAGTGTCTCGGTTTCGCCAAAACCGAGCAAGCGGGTCAATCTTCAGCCGAATCCATGACTACTACCGAGGCTCCTGCTACCCTAGTTGAATCGGCCTCTGAAGTTTTGCCTACTAATGTGGTTCCTATAGAATTATCAGACACCATCCCTTTGGATGTCTCTACCCCAGCACGTGGTGCTGCTAGGCCTCCTGCAGCCATGTCTATTAAGGCCTTTGCCAGGGCTAAAGCAGCCAAAACTGCTAAATCAGTGCCTGTTAAGTCCCCCTCACACAGGCCCAGTTCCAGTTCTCAAATGCTTACTCTGGCAGAGGATCTCATCTCTTTAATTAGGGATCCCAATCTCACCCAGACAGGGCCTCTCAGCCTCCAGAAAAGAGACCTAGAGCAGAGCCCCCAGAGCCAGTGTCCTCAGATGATTCTTCTGATGACTCAGACATTACAGACCATCCAGAGGCTCCTTTTTCTACTTATGAAGATTCCGATGCTGAAGAATCTATTCCATCTGCCTCTCCACCAGAGGAATTTTCCTTTCGGGAAACCTTACATGCCATGAGAGAGCAATTCCAATGGCAGGGACAAGATTTCTCAGATTCAAGAACAAGGCTTAGGACCTTTCTACACTTACCGCAACATAGGCCCTTAGCTATATCTCCAGTTCTGCCTGTTGTGGATGATGCATTTAATGATGTTTGCACTGCTCCTGATACTTTACCTCCAGCCCCTGCCAAACCAGATAGGTTTTACAGGGTGCGGACACTCATCACCACCTATACAAAGCCCCACTTGCAGATCCTGAGACCATCTCCCAGGGGCCTAAGGCAGTAGCCGACCTCAGCAAAAACCCTCTCCTTCTGAAAGGGAATCCAGGTCCTTAGAGATGGGGTAAAAAGTTTACACCTCTGCTACTCTCTCAGCTAGAGCTTTGAACTGTCAGTTTCATATGATCCAATACCAAGAGTTTATGCTTGATCAGTTAACTAAGAAACTGTCCTCTGATGACTCCTTAGATAAGAAATATGTTTTAGAAATGGTGAATAACATTCAGCAGGTTAGTAACCATTCTTTAAAATGTGGCTATGATGCACTGGAGGCTTCATTTAGATCAGCCATGACTGGCACAGTTATAAGAAGGCATGCATGGTTGAAAGAACAGGTCTTGCCGGATCATGTTAAAGCAAAACTGTTAGATGCTCCTATGGATAAGGCCAGTCTATTTGGTTCTCCTGCTCAGCAAGTAATGAAGAAAATGGAAGAGAAGGCAATATCTGTACAAACAGTTAAGGATTTCTTACAGGTTCAGCCCCCAAGGTTTAGCAGGAACTGGCCTTCCAAAAATTGGTCCTTTCCAGACTCCTCTAAATCTAAGAGGCAGGAATAGATGTTCCAGAGGCAGAAATCAATCCAGGGGAGGTGCCTACAGAGGACGCCAGTGGCAAGACAATAACCAGTGAGGCACAGACACAACCACTGCCACTGCAACAGGACAATCACAGTGACTTGACTCTGACACCGCCTACCAGGGAACAAATAGCAGCACCCTTAGGCGGAAAGTTAGCCTTATTTTCAAAAAATTGGCACTATATCACAAAAGACAAGTGGATTTTGCAGACCATAGACCAAGGCTACAGGTTTCACTTCCACACCTTACCAGTAAAAAGAGGAATGCCAAACCTACCTCCAAATCGGAAAACAGAAGCTCTAAAGCAGATAGCTCAATTAACAAAGATGAGAGCTGTGGAAAGAGTACCACCAACAGAACAGGGCAAAGGATTCTACTCCAGACTCTTCCTAGTACCAAGAAAAGAGAAAAGTTGGAGACCTATTCTCGACCTGTCCGCCTTAAACATATTCATCATTGTCCCAAAATTCAAAATGCTGACCCTACAGCAACTTCTTCCCATGCTGGGCAAGGAGTGTTGGCTGGTAACTCTAGATCTCAAGGAGGCATACCTGCACGTCCCCATACGACCAAATTGCGGAAGATACCTCAGATTTCTTGCAGGATCAGAGCATTATCAATTCTCAGCATTGCCCTTTGGCTTATCTACTGCGCCCAGAGTATTCACAAAATGCCTGGCATCAGTAATCGCTCATTGCAGGCTACAGGAATCCAAATTTATCCATACCTGGACGACTGCCTGATACAAGCGGACAACAAAAGCAAGCTGACAAAAGACTTACAAAGAGTCATTTGCTTACTACAAGCCCTGGGATACACAGTCAATTTAAAAAAGTCAAGACTGATACCATCCCAAACAAGAACATTCTTGGGTGCGGAATTGGACACAGTAAAACAGATGGCATTCCTAACTGCAGAAAAACAAGAACAACTCCCTCTTTACTTCTTGGCATTAACAAAGCAGAACAAATTAACAGCAAGGAAAGTACTGCAGGCCTTGGGCTTCATGGCATCATGCATAATCCTGGTCCCCCATGCCAGACTGCATATGAGAAAGCTACAGTGGTACCTAAAGAATTTATGGTCTCAACACAGGCACAGCTTAGAAACCGAAATACCACTAATCCCATGCCTGAAACAAGAGTTCCTATGGTGGGCTCAAGCATGCCAGTCAAACCCAGGCTTCCACAACTTTCAAGCAAGCCAAACCATCACAACGGACGCCTCAGACCTAGGTTGGGGGGCACACATGCTGGACAAATGCATACAAGGATTATGGACTCCAGACCAGCTGCACCTGCACATAAATCAAAAAGAAATGCTGGCAGTAAAACTAGCAATCCAGAATTTCAGACCATTCCTCAAAGAAGGCCATTTAATAAGGACAGACAACACCACAGTCATGTGGTACATAAACAAACAGGGAGGCACTCATTCATACCCCCTATGCAGAATGACTCTGGACCTTTGGAATATGGCTCTGAGCTACAACATCCAGTTACAGGCAATATTTGTACCGGGAAAAGAAAACAACCTAGCAGACATGTTTAGCAGAACTACCTCGGATGCTCACGAATGGATGCTACACCCGGACATCTTCAAGGCCATCACAAAGAAATGGGGAATGCCACAAATAGACCTATTCGCATCCCCACTCAATCACCAGCTCAAGAAATTCTGCACAAGGACATACCACCCACTTGCATGGAAGGTGGACTCTCTATCCTTCAGTTGGAAAGGCCTGACAGCATATGCATTTCCACCTCTTCCTTTGATGCACAAGGTACTACTGAAAATCAAAGAGGAACGTCCAAGGATAATTCTGATAGCTCCAAATTGGCCAAGACAACACTGGTATCCATTGCTGAGGAGCATGTCCTGGGAGAGAACGTGGACACTACCCCTGATGCCTTTGATGTTAACTCAGAACGACTACAACATCATGCATCCAAACCTAAAAACTCTGCAACTGACTGCCTGGAACATTACATAACAGCAACTAACCCAGATTTATCCCAAAGGGTTAAAGACATTATCCTTGAGGCCCGCAGACCTTCAACAAGAAGGAACTATGCAGGAAAATGGAAAAGGTTTGTCATTTGGAGTACTGAAAGAGGAAAAGATGTGTCAAAGATAGATATTGCTAACATCCTGGAGTACTTGGCAGAGCTTCTCCATACAGGCCTGTCCTATTCCTCCATCAAGATACATGCATCAGCTATTTCTGCAGAATACAGCTTCGATCCCCCTGTCTTCTCACATCCTCTACTCAGGCAGTTCCTCAGAGGAATCAAGAATGTAAAACCTCCTAGGAAACCACCATTACCAGCATGGGACTTGAACTTTGTGCTAGAAAAATTGACACTCCCTCCATTTGAACCAGCAGCAACAGCAGATCTTCAACACCTATCCTGGAAAACTGCTTTCCTACTGGCAATTACTTCAGCAAGAAGGGTTTCGGAACTACAGGCCTTAATGGCAGTACAACCCTTCCTAATCTTCCATCAAGATAGTGTCCATGAGAAGTAATCCTACATTTATGCCTAAGGTGGTATCCAGAGTGTCTCTAAACCAGGCAATCCACCTACCTACCTTCTTTCCCAATCCACAGAACAGGGGGGAAAGACTGCTGCATACCTTGGATGTACATAGACAGTTGCGCTACTACCTGGACAGAACCAAGGGCAATAGAAAAAATGACCAGCTTTTAGTAGCTTATGCAACAGGAAGGGAAGGAAAAGCAATTTCCAAACAGACAATCTCCAAGTGGATAGGAAATTGCATAAGATTCTGTTACTCCTACCATGGAAAGCAAATTCCACAGAACATAAGACCTCACTCTACAAGGGCTACAGCCACTACCACAGCTTTCTTACGAGGAGTGGCTACCAAGGACATTATTGAGGCTACTTGGACCTCCGTGCATACATTTGCCAAGCATTACAACTTACCTCTATACTCTAGATCCCGAGCAGGGTTTGCCACTGCTGTATTGCAAGGGATCCTAACTACACCATAATTCTTCTTCCTCCTCCCCTAGTTTGGCTATGGTATTCTACCCATTTGTTAGGACTGCAGATGCATCCTTGAAGGACATAGTATAGTTTTGTACCTACCATAAATGTAGATGTCCGAACAGGATAGCATCTGCAGTCAGGATTACCCACCCTCCTTCCCCTCTGTGGTACTCATAGGGTATTTACCCTCCTAATAGCTAGCTGGGGGGGATCTCTTATGGTGTATTTGTTTGTATATATGTACATACATGCTTGCTTATTGTGTTTGCCTACTATTTTTTTTTGGAAACATTGGCATTTATCCAAAATTTAGTTTTCCAAGAGGGCAACTGGCATCTGGGGCAAGAAACACTGAGGAAAATGGTGTCGGCTGATGCCTTTATACCCGAAGACCAGCAGAGATGACGTCGGGTGAAGTGCGACACCAGCTGAGGCCAGACCCAGACTTTGGAATCCGGCCGACCGAAGGGCTGCCTGACGACAGGACAACCCATTTGTTAGGACTGCAGATGCTATCCTGTTCGGACATCTACATTTATGGTAGGTACAAAACTGTACTTTTCTAGTACTGCTAGTTCCCTTAGACCAGGTGGAACGTCTGGAAGGGTTCCCTTTTGTTGAATTGGGGTTTGAATAAAGGGAATTTTGTAACCCTCGGATATAATTGACTGTACCCATTTGTCTTGAGAAAGGGAAAGCCAGGCTATTGGGTACAGCGATAATTTCCCCCGACTGCCTCCGAAGGCGGACAATCGGGCAACATCTCAGGGATGCTGGAAGGGTTTGTCAGAAAGAGGCTCTCTGCTACCCTGATTCTGCAGACCATCTCCGCCCCTAGGGCGGCGTCTATTATTGTTACCCCCTCTGCCTCTTGGGGTAAACTGACTTTGTGCATCAGGCGTGACTCCTTGAGATTTGCGGAACCACATTTTCCCTCCCTTTTGTCATTTGGGGTAAGGTCTTGAAGGGGTGGAGAAACTGACTCCTACGGCAGAAAGTCTTGCCATCATGTTCGCATCTAGTCAGTGTCTTTCACTTGAGGTCCGAACAAGGTCGACCCATCAAAGGGGGAGTTTGTGAAGGACGCCTTGAAGGGGTCTGCAAAATTACAAAGCCGCATCCAGGACTGACGTCTTAAAGCCACTCCTGTGCCTGCGGCCCTACTCGCTCCATCAGCTGCATAAGAAATGAGCCGCATGGAGGGGTTAACAATGGAGTTAAGGATTCCTAGCTGTGAGCTAATCTTATCCTGAGACCCAGCAGCTGACGGATCCTGTAAAACTTCTCCCAACTCTTTAAGAACATCTCTTTGAAGGCGGGTGAAGTGGCATAAGTAGTTCAGCGATCTCATGGCAAAAGTCGCTGAAGAAAAATCGCTGCCGTACCTGTCCATAGTCCTAGAATTCTTGTTAGGAGGATGGACAGGTACTGAAGGATCAGCTAATTTCTTCTTGGTGGCAGCAGCCACCACCATGGCATCAACTGGGACACCCTTTGTTAAATATAGTCTATCTTGTGGGGCTGTAATAAATTTTGAAGGCCTCCTAGGGATAGGTTCCACCGAATCCGGAGCCATCCACGCCTTCCGAGCCACTACCTCCATAAGAGGGTCGAAAGGCGGAGACACCCAGGAGGTGGGGGGTCGAGATCCGAACGCCTCCAGGTATACTGACTCTTCCTAGGAAGGATTAAGGGAGGGCCAGTTCCTCCTCTGCTTAAGGAGTTCAAGGATGTCTGAGAATGAGACATCCTCAGAGGAGGACCTTGGGGATCCCTCCGACTCATCCAGGTCAGTATCTGATGTAGTAGACTCAGGGGAGTCTAGATGTTTCCTCTTACATGTCCTGTTACATGGGGGTTCACCTGACTGATCAGGAGAAGCCTCGGAAGAGGAAAATATTCCTAATGGGGAAACCGGAGGCGTTGGATCTCTGGGTCTGGGAGCAAGAGAGTGGGAAGAGACGTCAGCAGGCACTGTAGTGGGAGGAGCTGATGGAACTGCCTTTGACTAAGCCCAGGGGCTAGTACACTCCTCATCACCTCGAAGGCTCCCCCATCTGAGAGACCAGAAAGTTCCCGCTCCGAAGAGATAGGAACCCCAGGCCTCACCGAGAGGGAAGGCTCCAAGGCAGATGTCGGGGCCGAGCTCACAAACGCCGAAGCTCCGAGAGGGAGAATGGGGTTGGACAAGGGTCCGATGCCACTCGCCCCCTCGGAGCTGACTAGAGAGACCAGATGCCCGGATCCCTCCACTGAAGGTCTCAAGGAGGAAATCGGAGCAGAGGATGACTGAGCCGAAAGGGGTGGTATCTGCTCCGAAGCCACAACTGTGCCGGTTCCGAGGAGCTCCGGCTCCGAGCTCTGTAAGAGAGTCGAAGGAGGAATGTTTGGATGTGAAATAGCTACAGTCTGTTGAGATGGGCTACGGAGTATTTGGGCCAATGCCTGAGACTTTAATAGTCTACTCACCACTTTCTCGAGGTCATGATCAGACAGCCTGGACGACCGAGAAGAAAGGCTCCGATGGCTTCGCTCCGAGAGCAAGGGTGATCTCTGAGCCGAACATATGGATTCCACCAAAGGGGATAGAGATCTCTTTTTTGATATCGATGGAGCCAAAGATACGTCGGCTCCTGTTGGAGCCGACACTGAATGTCTGGATTGGACAGTATCGGCGCCGGATGGAGCAGATACTGAGACTGGTAATGTGGAAGGATCGGCTCCGGCCGGAGCCAATCTCGACCCTGGTGAGGGTGAACCCGAAGCAGACTGCTTGGAAGTCTCAGCCGAAGGCTTAACAGGTTTCGAGGGCTTCCCCGGCGCCGACTTAGTCGGGGAGCTCTCGGGCTTTAATAAGCCCCTTAATATCCGCTTATTTCTTCGCTCCTGCAGGACTCTTGGGCTGAAAGCATGACAGATAGCACAAGAGTCCTGCAGGTGTAAATGTCCCAGGCAATAAACACAAGAAGTTTGACAGTCTGTCAGAGACATCTTCTGACAGCACGAGTCACACTTCTTGAAGCCTGAGACCTTAGTGTCCTTCGACATAACTGTGTCGAGGAAACACAATACAGTAACACACACAAAAACACTCAATCCAACAATTTAAAATAAACAAGGATAACAGTCGTACACAATCCCTGACAGGAAAAAATTTAGGGAGGGGAAGGCCTAAGCTAGGGAAAGGGAATAAATTACTCGAGGGAAAGGGAACACTGACGGGAATAGGGTTAAAGTAAGTCGTTAAAGTTAACAAAACACAGATATATATATATATATATATATATATATATATATATATATATATATATATATATATATATATAAATTTAAAGGGGGGGTAGATGAAAAGTCTCAAACTATTCACTTACCTAGAGCTGGTAAAAGAAGGCACCTTGTTAGCGAAGTGGCAAACGAGATCTGGGTAGTCTCCGCCTTGCATCGTGGGATATAGGGTTGCCTCGAGCTGGTAAAATTAGCTCTCGAGCTTAGCAAGTGCTGAGTCAGAGCAGAGGATCGGCTCCGAACCCATCCAGCAAGAATGAGGGCGAAATTGACAACTTAACATCTAATATTATATCCAGTCAGTATCTCCCGGTTTTGCAGGGACCCTCTTCGTAGGTGGATTTTTTTCCTCCAGATCTTGTTAGGGGACATTTTTTTTCTTCCTTTTCCCAAAACCATTGTGACCATGGAAGCCTCCCTGCTACGGTGGGGGGGGGGGGCATTGCTCAAGGAGGACAGTCCAAGATGCATGGTCCCCATCCAAGACCAGTTTACATACAGATGAGGGGCGGTTCTTTGGACGTTTCAGACCCTTCATGCCCATCTTTCTCTAGGGACTATTGCAGTTCAGACAAACATGTTACTAGTCTGATACATCAACAAACAAGGAGGAACCAGATCTTAAAGCCATGAGAGTGTGGGAATGGGCGATCACTGGCTGTTTTCTGGTGGCAGCACACACATCCCGGGACGGTCCCAACATTCTAGAGAGCAGGCTCAGCAGAGCTATCCTGATGCCTTACGAGTGATCTCTGAATCCTTCAATAGTGGAGCAGATCTTCAAGTGGGGTCAGCTTTGCTGCGATCCCCCCCTCCCCCATCTCCTTCCAACGTGAAATGCAGTGAGTTCTTTGCTCTGAATCCCCCTCTGGGAAGCCCCCAGAGATGCATTGGTTCATGCGTGGCCTCCGGGTCTTCTTTATGCTTACCCCCCCCCCCCCGTTACTTCTGATTTGCAAGTTTCTTCAGAAAGCTTGCAAGCTAGGGAACACTGTGATCCTAATTGCCTCATTCTGGCCTCAAGTCTGGTTTCCCTCCCTTTGGTCTCACCTAGTAGTTCAACCACGGATCTGGTTCCGGATCTCATTTCGCATGTCTTGGATTCCTCACCCAGACCTGGACAGTCTGAAACTCGCCACCTGGCTGCTCCATTTCCCTTGATTAGGACTCCTGGTTTATCCTCTCCTGTTAACATTTTGGTGGTGGCTCACAAATCAAAACAGGATTACATAAGAAATGAGCAAAACATATGTTTACAAATGCAAGAATATGCTACAACATTTAGCTCAAGAAGCAGTTTGCAGTGTCCGACCATAGATGGAAAAATGGAATTATGCTTAGTTCTTTATGGGTAAGATGTAGCCCTAATGACTGATAACATGCTGCTATCCCTGTAGCATAAGCTATGTAGAGATATATGAAAAATTAGAAGAGAAGTGATAATAGTTGAAAGGATACCATGGTGAAAAGGTTTGAGGCATGCGGAGGGCGGGAAGAGTAGAAAGGAGAAGTGAGAGAGATGCAAATATAAAAGGGAAATGGGATGAATGACTAGCAGTAAGTAAGGGGATGATGAATGACTAGCAGTAAGTAAGGGGATGAAAGGAAGATAAGGAAGAATGAAATGGGGATAACGGGGGTATATGTGAGGACTGCAGTGTTCATATTTTGTGACTGGAGGGAATGCAGCTGCACTTAGGGTGAAGAGGTGTTCCTTAACCCCAAGTACTTTTGGACGTGTTGGATTGAGAGAGTAATGGAGCCGCATAGTTCAGGTGCTAGAATGGCGAATGCATAGTCAGTGCAGTAAAGTTTACTTTGTGTTTAGTAAGGTGTAGCTACTTAGTTTTGTCCAGAATTGGGTAGTGGTGATTATAATCAGCTGATTTTATTGGAGACTATATGTTGGTGGTTTACTTTGAGCAGCAACTACACTTTGTAGTCCATATTAGAGATGAGAGTATTTCTTTGTCTTTGGCTGGATTGGAAAGAACAGATAGCTTGTTCGCCCAGAATAGGAGTGTGGTTGTCTCTTTGGCTAGACCAGTCTCTTACCTTTCAACTACACTTTCAAAACGCATGCAAAGTCCAAGGCATTTGAAGAATGTTTTCTGTAGTGTTAACATTTTTAATATTAACAAAAGCTGTGTTGTAGATATTTTTGGTCCGTTCCAAATAGCATGTATTTTGAAGAACTGAATACAAGTTTGAGCTGTAAGCCACTGGCTGAGTGGATGTTGTGTTGGACTTGAATTTGTGTAATAGAATGGGATTTTTTTGACCTGTAGATGGACCATATTTTTACATTAAGAATTAAATGTTTGAGGTTAATCAAATGGGAGTTTGATAGGTATGGAAAGTAGCAGAAGTGATAAAGTGGAACTCTGGGATTCCTTTCATAAAAGGAGTGGTTTCAAATGTGGTGGGTGGTGTCTGCTTTCACCTTGAAAGATCTGTTGGTGAGGAAGTCTGCAAACCTTGGTTTTGCATTGGCACTGATGCTTATTTCCTTCAATTTCTCAAATAGTAAGTTTTGGTCAGTTAGATCAAAGGCTTTTGTGAAGTCATTAAAAACTGCTGTTAAGTTGCCTTTGGCAGCATTGGATAGGGTGCCCTCTAAGGAAGTAGAGGCACGTAGGGGAGCTGCATCCAGACCAGAATCCAGGTTGCTTACTGGATAGAAGTTGGCATTCATGTAAATAAGCAGTAGTTTGGGTAAAATACCACAAAAAAAAACTACAACCAAAGTGGGAAGTATGGAGAGGATGGTACTGTGAAGCAGTAGTCGTCTTGGGTAGTTTTGCAATAGGAGTCACTGTTGCTGATTGTCCATAGCTGAGGCATAATCTTAATCATTAAGCAGAAGTTGTATTTGTGAGTGAGAGGGTTGGAGATTGTACTTAAACTGGTTAATTGTGTCTGATCCGGGGGGTATCTTTTTGCATTTGGTCCAGTTGTGTTTCAGTTTGGTTCTAATGTTTTTGAAGTAGAATAGTAGAATGTAAAGGAGTTTTGTAAGTTTGTCTTGATCTGTGGCAAGTTGTTGAACTCATGGAGGATGTCTGCATGAGTTTTTGTGGTGGTGATAGAGGGTTAGAGGTAGTGGAATTGTGTTGCATTTTTCAGTCAACAGTTTGAATTCTCTCCAGAATCTTTTAGGATTGGCTAAATGTGATATTGTTTGGTAGTGATTCTATTTATGTCTGCATATAAATTGTCCATTTTGTTTAGTGCGGTTCATTTGTTTCTGGGATCTGTGAAATGGTTGCAGTTCCAGTTGTGCCATGCTTCATGTAATTTTGAGGAGGTGTTTTTTACATGACTTTTTTCCTAATGAAAGTCGCTTGTTTCAGTGGGGTATAGATAAGGTTGTTAGCTGCTTCATTGGGGTATTTTATGCCAAAGGGTGGAAAGGTGTTGGATTACTATCTTCAGACCCAAAAGTATTCAGAACGTGTAGGTTTATATTTTAATGTTAGATTATTTACTTTGAAACTTATGGGACAGTGATCACTAAAGGAGGATGCATATATGGTAAGGTTAGATGTCATTGCATGATTATTAGTTATTACAAGATCTAGTAAGCCATGCCTGTTGAGTTGAAGGTTTGGTTAAGCAGCTTCAGAATTGATTTGTGTAAGACTTAAGCTGGCCAAGAGTTCTGATTTATGAATGGCTTTTGAGTTTTATAGAGATTTGGCATACATTAGTTTGAGGGTATTGAATTTCGGTAGTGTGGCTGATGAAGATAAATGCCTCTGGAAGGTGCAATAGTTCCATTACCAGCCATCCTGGGGGAAATTAGACTGATTTTTTTCACCGCATTGCACGTGTGTATACATACACACAGGTAGAACAGATATTAAGGAGAGTAAAATCTGGTACGACTCTACTCCCCTGCTTTGGGCCAGTAATCGAAAAGCCTTAATCCTCACCACTGACACTGGAGAGTGATGTGCGCTTGGAACAAAAATTGACACTATTTCCAGATACAGCTCTCTGGACAAAGCACAATTTCCCTTAAGAGCACAAAGGGAACACAAACTATCTGGGGACTGGGTCCCCCTCACAGGCCCCCAGTAAGATTCTACTGATAAAGTTGTAGAGTTGAGTTTTCAGCCGAGTGCTCCAGGCAAAGTCCTCCACCACCATATTGTGTCCCTTCTCCAAGTAGCTGAGACACAAACTTTGAGATTTCAGTCACGCACACACCTGTGAAAGGCTGCCACAGATGTACCCAGCTATGCCCCCTTCTGTCCAGACAATAAGGTAGGTACTGCCACCAGAACACTCCAAAGTGAGGTATTCTAAGGCTGTTATAAGGGTACCCCATTATACTCTGTAAAATTAATACTAAAACAAATGGTAGTGTGACCAATTCAGCAGGGCCTTCAGGAGCAGCCACAGTGTCACCAAATGTAAGTACTCTGAAAGGTTAAGATAGTCTCTTAGACCAGCCACAACAAAAAGTTAAAATATATTTACTAATAAATAAAAGAACATGCGAATACTAAACACATTTTTTCAATTTACACCAGAGTTTTAGACGACATATGGATAGATTCACACAGTTAAAAGCAGTACTTAACCAATATCTATTTTCCTGACTGATCTAAAAAAATTACTGTTCCCTGGTTACTTCATAAAGCAAGGCAAGATAAAATGAGTGAGTGGTCTTCCTTTTGTCAGGTTTCAAAAACAGATTACCCAGAGACTTGTGTTTCATCTAGTATTAAAACATCAGTTCAGTGCTGGATTACAGAATGGTATCACACGCATCTGGTCATTTGACTTCTGGTTCCCACACCTTTACTAGAAAATGAACCAGAATCTAGCATGTGTCAAAACACACATTCTGAGCTTAGCTGAGCAGTGTTATAGCATCTGAAAGCTATGAATTTCAAAAATTTCACCCTTCCAGGCTAGCATTAGTTCATCTCCAGGGAGAACACAGTAGGATTCCTAATCCTGGTTTTCACTGGCATTTCGTCTTTGGCTGCAATCAGAACTGTAAGGTACAATCTCTTTATGGCTTAAACCAGGTAATTTAATTTGACTATTTTTCAAAGTTAACTGGGCTGAGATCAGCCTCTTCTCTTCCAGTATCCTCTTGCAATATATTCATTTCAACAGTTGTAATGCAGTCAGACATACAGGTGCATTTCTTTTCTGTCCAGCAGGATCCACTGTTGGTACATTTTCAACACAAGCACCTGTACAAATTAGTTTGATATACAAATGACTTACAATTCTTTACAAAACTTGAGCTACCTTTGCTGGTATACGTTGCACATCCACTCCCCTATTTTTCCTGGGTTAGCTGGCAGTACCTCACATTGTCACACAACTGAGCAAACATCAGCTTTTTCCTGAGCAAGATCACGGAATTTGCCTTTCCCCATTGTGATGTAGGGAAATATTGCCAGCCCAGCTATCTGGAGTTTTGTAAATAATTCTGTCATTTGTCAATATTGATATGATTTTATACAGAACTGTATGTTATATACTGAGCTAAAATGTAACCATAGCATTCCCTGCTGGAACATCTAAGATTAACCTGCAAAACTTAAGAATAGTTGAGGTTGTTGCTTTATAGTTGGGCCGTAAACAAAAGATGTCATCTCTGTTTCAGTTCAGCAGCAGACAATGTCTAGAGCTAGAAGTTTTTGTATTGTTTTGAAAGAGAAGTTATTACTAGGTTTAAAATGTAAACTTCTTTTATTGTTTTATGACTTCCAAGATCTGCAAACATCTGAGAGATGTATTTTTAACAGAAATGTTAAATTGTTTCTGTTTTAACCTGGGAACTGAAGTCCGGTGACAGATGTCATACAAACTAACCCTGCAGATATTAGTTTAAGAACTCTCTCACAGAGACGGGGCATCTTGTGTTTTGTCTTGTACCTAGCAACAACATCCACTCAACATCTGCACTTGCCTTGCTATATGTACAGTGTATGTAATGTACCTGTGTACTATGTGTTCTACCTGTGTTCCAAATTTCAGCTGTACACAACAAATCTGTTACCTTTATTTTTAAATTAATATTTTCTTTGTTCTCTCCACTGTAATTGTTGATGTGCTGCATACCACTGTAAAACATGTCTAGTCGTGTGTATACTGATGTCTAAATACGTAAATATCTAATTATTCTACGTGGAGCTTTTCTCCCTGGGCCTCTGCTGAAAAAGGGCCTGTTCGGCTCACCCCTGGTTAACAAATGTAAAATAGAATAAATAAAATCTAAGTAAGATTTAGGGCATTTCTTTTATAGATAGGAATATAGTAAAGATTAGTTTAGATGTTTTATACATTAGGCTGTTCTGCAATGTTAAAATTTCCTATGATTTTGAACTCTGAAGTTACTGTGACTTAATGAATATGTCTTTTATCTATTAAATGTATTTAAACCTATCTTTGGCTGGTATTATAGACAGATTTAATCTCTTAGAGTCCTTGCCTAACTGACAGTGTGCAGGCCAATCCAATAGCCTTGCTTGGTCAGACTACCATTTGGATTAAAAGTAACATTACACAGTAGGATTGGGCACCCTTTGTTAAGGACCTTAAAAGTAGCTGATTAGTGTTTGGTGTCAGTGGAAACTACCTTGTAGTCTGGACAGAGGAGGGCTTGGCTAGTAAATCTGTGCCAGCCTTTCCCAGGAGTGTTTGTATGTAAATCAAACCTGTCAGCTACTTGGGCAGGGACACGAAGCACTGGTTGGGCAGAGAGTGCTGGAGGTCTTGGTTTGGCCGCTCAGCTGAGATCTCAACCCTATAGCTATGTCAGTGGGGAGTCCTATTGGGGATTTGGAGAGAAACGAGCCACAGACTGATCACTGTGTGCTCTTAAGGGAAATTGTACTTTACTGTGTGCGTACTTGTCATCCTCCCAGTGTGTATGTCCCGTAGCTGTTGCCAGTGGTGAGGATTGAGGCTCCTTTATTACTGTCCAGTGCAGGGTCATCACACCCAGCATAGTGAGATTGGTATATATAATTCAGGACAGTGTGAGGCGTGCAGGGGTGCTTGCCTCCTGCAAAAAGCATACTAATGCATTTTTTTTGCAAATTTAGTATTCTCCTGTCAATGTATTGGGGGGGGGGGTCTGTTATGCTTTTGAAGATGTCTCACTAACAATGTTTAAACTTTTTATAAAATCTCTCTAAATGAAATGCATGTTTGTGTTCAGATGCACATATATGGGGCAGCACAAAGGCTTGGTGATAGCATTGTCCCCTTACAGCAAGAGGTTATCCGATTCACGGCTGGGGTGCATTCTGTGTGGAGTCTGCTTGTTCTCTGTGTTTGAGTATATTTCCTCCATGTCCTTTGGTTTCCTTGTAAATTCCAAAGAGCTGCAGTCTGTGGATTGGGGACTCTGACTTGGCCATAGGTGTGACTGTGCTTGAGTGTGTGGTATGGAAGAACAGCCATGGGAGGGCTAGCTACCTGGTGGTGTGAACCTTCACTCCAGATTCACTCTTGAAGTGAAACCCCATCCTCATGTGCAAAAGTGAGAAAAGCGTTTATGAATGGATCTGATGTCCTTTTCATTATGCATCCCAAATGGGTCTTTGGATCCGTCCTCAAATCCAACTTGGTCATTTCTTTCAGACATAAGATTTAACCCTCAAGCTGCACCCTCTGCCATGATGCCTCGCTCCTCTCCAAACCTCCAAGATCTTGTTTGCTGCCTTCCAGGACAGATGCAGTTGCGAGCCACTCTTCAGTTAAGTGGAATTTTCTTGTCTTGTGTAAAATTCCTGAAAGCTTGGTAGCTAACATACTTTTAGATATAACCTCCTGTAAAGACAGTTTTTCCTGTAGTTTTTGCTGGTGTTGGGATCTTACTAACTTTCCTTTTTTCATTCTCTTTACAATCCTCTTTCTCCTTAGGAAAAAATAAGTCCCTCTCTTTTATTTTAGTTGTAGGTTTAGTGGTAGGGTAGATGGTTGAGTGTGCAAGAAGCTCTATCATGACTGCTTATGATCATAGTGTTTCACTGTTGCAGTCATTACAGTTGGGTTATCCAGCTGGCTGGCTACCTGCAGTCGGCCTGAATTTCAAAGTCATGGTCCAGCGTAGGTTGCTGTCTCCTCTTACCTGACGTCAATGCGCCAGGGGTGTATAAGATGTAGCCAACACCATTTTCTCCAGTCTTTCTTGCCACGCGGTGCCCGAAGCAAAAGCAGTTTGCAAGTGCCGGTTGGCAGACTCCTGAGATTTTCAAAATCGAATTTCAGATCCGAAGTCTTAAATAAGCTAAGTACCCCATTGGGGAAACTTTTTTTTTTCTTGCTCCAGACAGAGGTCAGAAAAAATTAACAGTTCCGTTTCTTGTGGGAAGCGAATACCTCATAAGGATTTTCATTCTTACTGTATTCCTTGCCTAGGCCCTGACCACGACGTTGATAGTTGTTGGTTTTGTGCTAGATTTAACCAACGCACTATTAAGCGTCTGTATGATTTCGCATTTCATTACTTGGGCTGAAGATGTAATTGCATAATGCCATTGGAACAGCTGACAAGCTCATAAAAAACGCAAAGAAAAAAAAGGACTGGCATCCGAGGTCCAAAACTGACTAAGCCTCCGCTAGGCCAGTCACCGGTTCTCAGTGAGGCGCTTTCTCAGCCCTTGACACCTGCTACCTCAGAGCCACAGGCCGCTTCAGACTCCCACATGGAGACTAGTCTTCTGGATACTCAAGGTATTGGACATTCGGAAACTATTCCCTGAAATGGGTCCGGAACCAGTGAGCAGGCATCTGCTTCTGAGGGTGTTTTCAAAACCTACACAGTTATATATCAAGCCAACCTCCACTTCCAAGGCAAAGACTAAAACAGCTTTAAAGACGAACAAGTACAACATTCTCCTGGACAGACTTCCATACCTAAGAAACAGATGCTCAAAATGGCCGCAGATCTAATTACTTTGATCAGGGGTTCCCATCCCCCTCCTGATAAGAGGCCTAGGCAAGACACTGAATATGATTCTTCTGATCAGATTTCCATTTCAGATTTTCATTTCATCTGACTCCTCTTCAGAAAAGGGGTACTCTTTTCCTCCCTGTGAGGATTCTGATGCTGAAGAATCTATCCCTTCAGCCTCTCCTCCTGAGGACTATTCTTTTGGGGAAACCCTGCATACCATGAGGGAGCGTTTTCACTGGGAGAGCCAAGATTACTCAATCTAAGAAAAGGCTCAGATTTTCTTTTACTGTCTCAGCACAGACCTCTTGCTATTCACCTGTACTAGACATTGTAAATGTATTTTCAGAGTCCGGCCTGTCTCCTGACTCTCTACCCCCTGCACCCATTAAGCCAGACAGGTACTACAGGGTTCCATATTCACATAAATTTCTATTTAAAAACCCTGCTGCTAACCCAGAAACTGTATGTCGGGGACCCAAAGGGGTCAAGGCTTCCACTGCAAAAAACTCTTTTCCCCCCATCTGTCCAGTGCTCTAGAATCCCTATCAGAAGGAACAAAGTTTACACTTTAGCTACCTTGGCTGTAAGAGCTTTGAATTGTGAGTTTCATATGCTTAATATCACCACTACTTAATGTCACTGCTAAAACAGAAAATGTTGACAAATTCTGAATGTTCTGAAAACAAGGAAATGCAGGATTTATTGCGTGCAGCTGAACAAGTGGGAAAGCATACTTTGCAATGTGGTTTTGATTTACTGGAGGCCTCTTGCAGGGCCGCTGTTACAGGGTCTGTTCGAAGGCATGGTTGGTTAAAGGAACAGAGTCTGCCTGATCATGTTAAAGCAAAATTATTGGATGCTCCATTACAGCATGATACTTTGTTTGGCGTTAAGGCAGAAGAGGTGTTCAAGAAAATGGAGGATAAAGCGAAATCTATGCAGACAGTAAAGGATTTTTTACAGGTTCAGCCACCCAGAGTTAGCAGGAACTGGCCTAAGAATTGGTCCTTTCCTGTGTCAGGCCACAAAGAGGCAGATATAGACTCCCTAGAGGCAGATCTCAGCCCAAAGGCTCATACAGGCCCAAACAGTGGGGTGCGTCTACCTCCAAAAGCGAAGAAGACAAAGCACAGCCATATAGGAAACAGTCCCAATGACTTTCCACTGCCAGAGCACTTATCTTTTGGCAGCACCCTTAGGAGGAAAGCTAGCACTTTTTTTCACAAAATTGGCATGATCGCCCAGGACAAATGGGTCTTGAATATAGTTTCTCAGGGCTACAGGTTCCACTTTCACACCCTTCCAAAGACAAAATTTATGCCAGACCTGCCACACAATCAGTGGGCAGAGGCACAAAAGAAAATCTCATCTCTCATGGACATGAGGGCTATTCAGCCAGTACCACAGCAAGAGCAGGGACAAGGATTTTACTCAAGACTTTTCTTGGTACCCAGAAAGGACAAAGCATGGAGACCAATATTGGACCTGTCTATTCCAAACACTTTTTTGGACGTTTCAAAATTCAAAATGTTGACACTGCAACAGCTTCTGCCCATGCTGGGCAAGAAGGCTTGGCTTGTAACTTTGGACCTCAGAGGCATACCTGCATGTCCCAATTAGACAAACTTGCAGAAGATACCTCAGATTCATAGCTGGCTCAATGCACTACCAATTCTCTGCACTGCCCTTCGGCTTATCTACTGCGCCCAGGGTCTTCACAAAATGCCTGGCACCAGTAATTGCATTTTGCAGACAAAGGGAATTCAAATATATCCCTATTGGATGACTGCCTTTTATTAAAGCAGAGAGCAAGGACATTCTACTGAAGCATCTGGCGTTTGTAAAAAGATTACTAATTTGCCTAGGGTACACAGTAAATGAAAAGAAATCAAAACTAGTACCCTTTCAAGAGATATTCCTGGGTGCAAGCTTAAATACAACTGCCCAGATGGATTATCTCATGCCAGACAAACAAAAGCAACTGACTTCTTACTTCGAGAAAATGGCATCAAAGACCCAGTTACCTGCAAGAAAAATTCTGCAGGCTTTGGGCTTCATGGCATCCTGCATTCTGCTAATTCCATATGCAAGACTGCATATGAGGAAGCTACAATGGTACCTAAAAAGTGTTTGGACTCAACATTGCCACAGCCTGGAAACATTTAATTACCCTCATTCCCTGCCTGCAACAGGAGTTTCGATGGTGGGCACTGGCCTGTCACCACAACATGGGACAGCCATTCACTTTACCACAGCCAGGCAGACACAGATGCATTGGATTATGCCTGGGGGGCCCACATGACAGGAAAATGTATTCGGGGCACATGGCCTGCAAGCCAAATGCATCTTCATATTAATCAAAAAGAGATGCTAGCTGTACAGAATGCCCTGACAGCCTTCAAGGACCTACTCCAGCCAGGACAACTGTTGATAGACGGACAATACTAAAGTCATGTGGTACATAAGCAAGGGAGTACACATTCCTACCCCCTCTGCAGACTAGCCATGACTTTGTGGAACACAGCATTGACTTTTGTGCACCTGCAAACACAATTCCTGCCAGGAAAGACAAATACTCTGGCAGACGAACTAAGCAGAAGCCTCATGGACCCTCAAGTGGAAACTAGATCCACAAATCTTCAGCATGATAACAAGGAAATGGGGATGTCCAGACATAGATCTATTTGCTTCCCCTTACAACTGCCAACTTCAGAGATTCTGCACAAGGACTTATCACAAACAAGCATGGAAGGTGGATGCCCTATCATTCAGCTGGAAAACCCTTACAGAGTATATGCCTTTCCTCCCCAAGGTACTCCTAAAGGCCAGACAAGAGAAACCACAAATGATACTGATTGCCCCAGACTGGCCACGCCAGCACTGGTATCCAATCCTAAAGAGCTTGTCTCCAGGCCCAGCCTGGACTGTACCTCAAATTCCTCATGTATTGACCCAACAAAACAATCAGATCCTGCACAGCCAACTCAGAACCTTAAATCTGGCTGCATGGTGGATAATTTAACAACTCAGAACACACCTCTCTCTAAAGCAGTTATGGATGTTATTTTGGAGGCCAGGAGGCCCAGCACCAGAAAATCTTATGCAGAAAAATGGAAAAGATTCTGTGCTTGGAACCAGGCACAAGGATTTGACATGCTTGTTCCAAATATTCCTCAAATTTTACAACACCTAACTGAGATGCTGGACAAGGGCCTATCCTTCTCTTCAGTTAAGATCCATGCCTCTGCCATTTCAGCTCATTACAATACGGAACTGCCTGTTTTTTCACACCCACTGCTAAAGCAGTACCTCAGAGGGGCCAAAAACATAAGACCTCCAAGGAGAGCACCGATACCTACATGGGACCTCAATTTTTGTCTTGGAAAAACTCGCACTGCTCCCTTAGAGCCAACCAGTACAGCTGAGATAAAAGTCTTATGGAAAGCAGCTCTGCTCCTAGCAATAACTTCACAAGAAGAGTCTCAAGAGTTACAGGCATTAATGGCTGTGGAACTTTTTATTATTTTCCATCCGGACAGGGGTTCTTTAAGAACGAACCCAACATTTATGCCTAAGGTAGTATCCAGTGTGGCTGTTAATCAAACCATTCATTTGCCAACTTTTTATCCAAACCCACAGAATAAAGGGGAGAGACTTCTGCATTCTTTGGTCATACACAGACAGCTACGCTTCTACTTGGACAAAACTAAAGCTTTCAGAAAGACTAAGCAACTTTTAGTAGCATATGCTGCAGGATCACAAGGAAAGGCTATCTCAAAGCAGACCATTTCAAAATGGATAGGTCACTGCATTAGTTTCTGCTATTCACAACATGGTAAATCAGTGCCTAAGGGCATTAGGCCACATTCAACCAGAGCAGCAGCCACTTGAGCAGCCTTCCTCGGAGTACCAGCCAAGGATATTTTGGAGGCTGCAACTTGGACTTCGTGCACACGTTTACAAAGCACTACCACTTACCTCTTTACTCTAATCCAGAGCAGGCTTTGCCACTGCAGTTCTGTAGGGCCTCATAGCCACTCCTAATTCTATTTAGACCCAGCCACCCAACCTCAGCTTTAGGATTCAACCCAACTGTAATGACTGCAGTGAAACATGATGAACATAGTACAGTTGTGTACCTACCATAAATGTAGATGTTGGAGTGTATTCACTGTTGCAGTCCAGGTTACCCACCCACCATCCCCCTTTCTTTGCTGGGACTGATCTGTACTTCTCTATTCTATACAACCTATGTGGGGTATTTGCTTGTAGATAAAGGTAATTCTTATGTTACCGCATGCTTTTTTTTTAGCCTAGCCTTTTGGGGGCACCTGAAATCTGGGGCAAGAAAAACTGAAGAAAATGGTGACTGCTGCATCTTGTATACCCCTGGCGCACTGACGTCAGGGAAGAGGCTACAGCAACCGACGCCAGACCTAGACTTTGGAATTCTGTCCGACTGCGGGTAGCCTGCCAGCAGGATAACCCAAGTGCAATGACTGCAACAGTGAATACACACTCAACATCTACATTTATGGTAGGTACACAACTGTACTTCAGAGGAGCTAGCAGTTTAAAGCCTCGCTCAAGGGCACCTACTCCTGCTTGGCATCTTAATTTTGTACTTTAGAAACTTACTCGGCCTCCTTTTGAACCAGCTGCCTCAGCAGATTTGAAGATTCTCCTGAAAAACTGCCTTTCTCTTGGCTATTCAGCTAGAAGAGTTTCTAAGCTGCAAGCCTTAAATAGCAGTAGAGCCTTTTATCTTCCATGTGGATCGGGTTTCTCTTGAACCTAATCCCTCCTTTATGCCTAAGGTGGTTTTTAGCCCGTCTCTTAACCAGTCAATACACCTGCCTACCTTTAATAATCCTGAGAATAAGAGAGAGAGGTAACTGCATTCCCTGGATGTACATAGCTTAAATTTTACCTGGATAGGGGTAAACCTTTTCAAAAGTCGGATCAGTTCAGTTTTGCTCCTTAGGCTCAGGGCAAAGCTATTTCTAAACGGACCATTTCTACGTGGATTGCTCATTGTATTCACTTGTGTTACTTACAGCATGACAAGGTTCCTCCAAAGAGTATTAAACCCATTCTACTAGAGCAGCCTCTACCTCAGCAACTTTTTTGAGGTGTACCTATTGGGGACATCCTGGAAGCAGCTACCTGGTCTTCTGTCCACACTTTCACAAAGCATTGCCATTTACCCTTGTTTCATAAGTCCAGGGCTGGTTTTGCCACTGCAGTGTTGCAGGGCATTCTTACCAACCCTTAAACAGTGGGTGTTCTCTCTCCCTTTTATTTTTTCCTGGGCTTTGGGAATCAATCCATTTTGTAAGGACTGCAGCAGTGAAACACTAACATAGTACAGTTGTCGACTTACCATAAATGTAGATGTTAAGAGTGTATTCACTGTTGCAGTCCTAGTCCCCCCCTCCCTTCCATCCCCCTTTTTTCCTAGGGCACAGACTGGATTTTTCTTTTACTGGTCTAACCTTTTTTGGGGGCTCCTGACAGTTAAGGCAAGAAAAACTGAGGAAATGGTGTTTGCTGCCTTCCTTTATACCTGATACCAGGCTTAAACCGAAGGCAGCCAACGTCTTATACCAAGGACTATGGTATTCTAGTTGACTGTGGGGTACCGGGAGCTAGATAACCCATTTTGTAAGGACTGCAACAGTGAATACACTCTTAACATCTACGTTTATGGTAAGTGTACACAACTCTACTTTTCAGGGCATGATCAATGCACTTTAAGTTCTCTGCGTTTCACTTTTGCTTATCTACTGCTCCCAGAGCTTTCACCAAATGTCTGGCTCTTGGCATTGATTTTTGTAGGCAAAGAAATATTCAACTTTACCCATACTTAGATGCCTGCCTGATTCAGGCAGAGAGGAAAAGCTGCTACAGCACCTGTCCTCTGTAAAGGACCTCCTCCCTGGGGTACACTATCAACGAAAAGAAATCCAAACTAGTCTCCACACAAAAAATTGTATTCTTTGGAGCAAGCGTGGACACAACATCCCAGATGATATTCCTTACGCCAGAAAAGCAAGCTTAACTGATAGCCTATTTCTCGCAACTAGCCACCAGGACCTAGTTATCTGCAAGGAAAATCCTGCAAGCTCCAGGGTTCATGGCTTCTTGCATTCTACTCATTTCATATGCCAGACTGCATACGAGGAAACTACAATGGTACCTAAAAGCCTTTGGTGTCAGCACTCTCAAGACCTGGAAACTCACTTATACCAATGACACCTTGTCTAAGTAAAGACTTTCTCTGGTTGGGCAGCAGCATGCTACCACAACAAGGGACTTGCCGTCTCACAACCCCACGCTGTCCAGGTCCTCGCCACAGATTCATCCTACCTATTTTTGGGCTGCTCACCCAGACAGCAGGTGCATGCAGTGCCAATGGAGCCCAAATCAAATACATCTGCACATAAACAAAAAAGATGTTAGAGCTGTTCAGCATGCCCTTACAGCTTTTAGAAACCTACTCTCTCCCCTGGGCTTCTAATCAAAACAGACAACACCACAGTGATGTGGTATATCAACAAGCAGAGAGCGACTCCCTCTTATCCTCTGTGTAGGTTTGCCATGACCTTTTGGCACACTGCCTCAGACATGCAACTACACCTGTTAGCACAATTCCTGCCAGGCTCTCTAAACTCTCTGGCAGACAACGTAAGCAGAAACCTGCTAAACCCACACAAGTGGCAGCTAGACCACAGAACCTTCACCCTTGTGACTCTGAAATGGGGCACCCTTGAAGGTCTACCTCTTTGCCTTCCACTGCAATCAGCTCAGCAAATTCTACACCAGGGAACCTCACAGCAAGGCCTGGAAAGTGGATGCTGTATCACTTCCAGTAGGTAAATCCATCGGTCTATGCATTTTCCCTTCATCCTCTCATTTCAAGGGTGCTGCTCAAAATAAGGGAGGAAAAACAGAGGGCAATCCTGATTGCCCCAGACTGCCCACACCAGCACTGGTACCCACTGCTGCCCAGCCTGTCACCCCTGCCACCATGGCAGTACCTCGGATCCCAACACTCCTGACCCAAAGGAATGGAATACTTGCATCCCCAATTGCAGACCCTCAACCTGGCAGCCTGTCTTATTCCCGGTCTCCTCAAGTTCTAGATGTTATATATGAGGCCAGATGCCCCAGCACTAGAAAATCTTATGCTAACAAGTGAAACGGTTTGCACCTGTATCCAGGCTAAGGGAGCTGGAATGGCACAGCCCTCCCTACTGTTATCCTGGATTACCTGGCATACCTACTACACATGGGTCCATCCTTTTCTAATATTAAAATTCATGCCTCTGCCATCTCTGCCCATTTCAGCACAGAGCCACCTCTTTTATGACACCCTCTCATCGAACCGTTCCTAAGAGGGGGCCAGCAACTTGAGGCCACCCAGAAGAGCTCCTACCCCAGCTTGGGACCTTAACTTACTGTGTTGGAAAAGCTCACCCTACCTCCTTTTGAACCTGCAGCTTCAGCAGAGTTAAAATTTCTCTTGGAAGACCAGCCTTGCTTCTGGCCATCACTTCAGATCGAAGAGTATCGGAGCTACAAGCACGTTTGGTTGTAGAGCCCTTCATTTTCCATGCTGACAGGGTCTCCCTCAGGACTAACCAATCCTTCATGCCTAAAGTGGTGTCCAGTGTGGCTCTCAATTCATTAGTTTCCCCACTTTTTTTCCCTAACCCACAAACCAAGGGGGAAAGGATTCTGGACTCTGAGCTATCTGTGCACATCTATTCTACCTGGACAGGACTATATCTTTTAGAAAAACAAATTGCTAGTCAGCTTTGCTGCAGGAGCAGAGGGCAAGGCCATGTCCAAACAAGCCATCTCCAAATGGGTAGCACACTGCATACATTTCTGCTACAAACCGCACGGGAAACCACCTCCAAAGGGAGCCAGGACACACTCCACCAGAGCAACCTTCACCTCTACAGCTTTTCTCAGAAGGGTCCCCATCAGGGACATCCTGGAGGCTGCAACATGGACATCTGTTAATACCGTCACGAAGCATTACCACCTGCCTATCTTCTCCAAATCCAGGGCAGACCCCAGTCTTGACTGCCTCCACCCTTTTCTTCAGCTTCGTGAATCAACCCAAATGTGATAACTGCAACAGTGAAACACGAAGAACATAGTACAGTTGTGTACACTTACCTTAAATGTAGATGTTGGAGTGTATTCACTGTTGTCCTGGTTTCCCTCCCTCCACCCCACTTGTATTTCTTTCTCTCTGCTGACTAGGAATTTTTGATATTTACTTTCTACTGGTGGTCCACCGTAACCTAGCTCCCTATTAGTGGTTGCTGACATGTCAAGAAAACCTGATGTAATATCTGCTGCCTGATTTTATACCACTGACTAACTGATGTCAGTCCTGGAGCGACAGCAACTGATGCAGAAATACCAAGCCTCTGGTATTCTAGCCAACTGAGGGCTACCCCTGGCAGGATAACCCAAATGTGAGGACTATAGCAGTGAATAAATTCTAACATCTATATTTATGGTTAGTGTACACAGCTGTACTTATTGCAACAACGCTGGAAAAAGTTTTTATTCCCCTCCAGTTGTGCATTTTGAGCCCCTGTGGTTCTTATGTCAGTCTGTTTTCCTTTCCTAAAGCACTAAAAGAATAAAAGCAGATGCCAACCTCTGCTACTCAGACATGCACTTGTTTTTGTTTGTGCTGAATCTGTTATGTATGTGAAAAGTCTGAAACCTTGGCTTTTTTTTCTTCTGTTTCACTTGTAGTACAAAGGATGATGTGGACATAGATGCACTAACTGCTGAAATTGAAGGAGCAGGTTCAGCAAAGGCTCAAGATGCTTCCAAACCAAAAAGCAAAAAGAAGAGGGAGAGAAAGAAAGATTTCAGGTTAATTTCTTTTTATTTGCTTGATGCAGCCATTTCTGATTTACTTGTGCATTTGTACTGTAGAAGCAGACACTAACCCTTTGGCTTTTGTTTGCATTTTCAGTGAAGATGATATTCTACAAGAAATTGAGGAGTTGTCTTTGGAGAACCAAGCAGAGAAAGTTGATCCTTTTACAGCAAAGGTAATTTTGAGTACTTCTGCATCTTGTGCATTTCCTTATTAAAATGAAGTTTATTGGACAGAAAAATGAGAACTGAAAAATCCAGTGAAGGCTTAGTGCAGCTGAGGCACTTGAAGTAAAATAAAGCATTTTATTTGTGGATCTGTTGTGTTAATATCTTTAGGAAATGGAGGTAATTCGAATATGTGTGGAACAAGAATTGGGATGAAGCGGAAATAGCTGTGGATAGAATGAAACATTAATGAATAAGCAAAAAAAGTGAGACAAAGTCAGTGTGACCTCTGCTCAGGAGTAGGGCAGTATTTATTTTACAAGGTGGTGACTGTACAGGTGTTCTGTAAATTTGTGAGCACAATCCCTCTTGGTTGTATAAAGATGTCTTCATTGTTGCAGTAATGATGATATGGTGGATGTCCTTGCTGTGGTAGCCTGTAGCTGACCCAAATAACAAACTTATCCCCCCTCTAGGTTCAGCTGATGCCCTTACCATGATGCCAGAAGGCCTGGGTACAAGGATCATCAGCCTGTGACATATTTTCAGTTTGTTCTTCCTGTCAGAGCCTGAAATTCAGTTTATAGAACTTCCAAAGCTAGATGCTCTGTTTGGGGAACCATTTCTTCTCTTCATTGTACTACTAAATTAGATATTCTCCAGGGGAAGTGCTTGTCTTGAGTGTGGAAAGCAAATTTCACTTTGAAACTTCCATACCTTTGTCTGTCTTAGTTCTTTAGTTCTGTCTGATGTAATTAGAAACTGGATGGACTAGTAGGTCCAGGTAAGAAAACGTACACATACTGAGACTAGAGCTGAAGGAGTTAGGCTAGCGCTAGCTGCTGGTATCATTGTAATGTAACATTACCTTTGAATCAAAGTTCTGAAGGCTGTATTTTATTGAGTATAAAAATGGCAATAGGGCAGAGACCAACAATAATAGGCTGTTTAGTTTTAAGTCCTGGAAACAGATTTTGTTAACTGATCAGTTTTCATTTATCTAAAGTAAAATGGCATTAATGTTAATGTAAAAGCTTGACTTTACATTCTTTCAAGGTGCTTGACATCTTCACTGTGTTGATGTAGGTAGCTAGCTAGCTTCTTTGATGCATTGCGGTAGAGCCTTGAGTACGACCCAAGCAAAGAGCTCAGTTAGCAGTTCAACTGCCTACTTGAGCTAGCACAGGAGGAAGAGGAGTGAAGACACTCTGCTCACTCATATGAGGGGGGGGGGGTAGGGTAGGTCATGTTCAAGGGGCACACAGTGTACCAGTGACCCTAGTGGTGATGGGAGTAAAATGCACAGTGTGCTTGTTTTAGGATGCAGGGTTATTTCCAATCTTAGTAGATCACTAATAAAAGTGAAGGATGGTCCCAAAGCTGTGTCCAGTGCATGTCACCTTGAGTGCTTAGTAGGTATGCATGGTGGCGGCTTACAACCACATATAATTCTCAGCTGCCTTAATGATGGTTCTTCTCGGTTGACTCAACTTGGTAAGGAGAATGAGTGGATCTTCATGAGCAACAGGTAATAGGGACCTAAGAAAAATGTTGATGGTAATTATGATTTTCTCATAGTGCAGATCTGTCTTGGAGTAAGGCATTGATTAAGAAATTTTCTTTGTGCGGAAAATGATTGCATGTGTTTAGTGCTTCCACCTGAGGTTTAGTTTCACAGTAGGATGTTTTTATTTTCAGGTCACATCCTTTTGTCTTTTTTGATCTTGATGACACTCTAGGGAGTACACAGTATGGGTGTGTCCAGTCTTTGCATCTCAAGTCTTGTACTTCTATCCATACCTGACTGATTGCATGTTTTGAGAATGTTGCGTTGCTTACAGAAGTTGCACAGAATCCCCAGTGGCATCTTTATTTGGCTTCTTAGTCTGACCATTTTCTAAAACCTGCAGAAGAAAAGCCTGTCTCCTTATCACAAGACCTTGCTTTGGCATTTCTGGACTTGTTTTCAACAAAATGGCTGCACCTCAAGACAAGACTCATGTTAAAAAGTGTAGCTCCACTAAGGTAGGTTTTCAACTGTTGGTAGGTCTAACTGTTTTCAAAACCTGTACTTTTATGGAGACCTCAAGTCTTCAGCCATTGTAATAAGTAATGTGCACACAAGCGGCCCCCGCAGGACACAGTACCATTACACGTACTCCCTAGGGGTAGCTAATCTTGAGCAGGACTGACGTGTGCTTCCTTAGGTGCTAGACTAAGCTCGTGATGAAAAGGCTTCCTTAACTAATTCATTGTTCTGCTGCTGCTTCACCAGCTTAATGACTTAAAGGCAAAGATGGAAGGAAGATCAGTTCAGACAAAAGGAAAAAATGAAAGATGTCAAAAAAAGTCTGCTGAAGTGTTGGCTTTGGCCGAGCCTGTTTAGAAAACCCCACGGCCTTTCATTTCTTTTGCTGTTTGTTTGGATTTGACATTGGCACTGCTCCAATCCTGTTTCCTGGCATCTGTTTGGTACTGATGAGAGATGCATTGTTCCTAGTTTTCATAAGAGCAGAGTCTTTTTTGGTTGTGGATCCCGGAAGCCATTCTGCAAATCCTAGCAGCCACTCCCGAGCCAGTGTATTTACTTGAACAGTCACACTATCTGCTCTGATCTGTTGCATAGGCACCAGGACTCCTGCAGATTCACAGACCCACTAGGCCATTTTCTTTGGAGTTCTCAGTCTGTAAAGTCTTCACTGTACATTAGAGAAGTACTCCTGGACAAGATGATGCAGAGCTTTTTTCAGGCACTGATTGACTTGAATAGTTACCTTGCAGCTCTGTGAGGGTGGAGAGACTTGCATATTTTTTGTCTCCTTTTTTTTTTTGGTTGCTGCTTTACTGGTCTGCCCTTCAAATCCAGTGACCTTGGATTAGACTTTCCCCACATGATTCTTCGGTCGGTCTTGACATTTTGGAGGTCATGGTCTGCAGCTTTGTCATTGATGCCTTCAGCTGTGGTGGTCTTGGAGCTGACAGTATCTTTGAGCCAGGAGGTTGGGACTGAGGTCACAGGGTCTTGATTGACCCTGATGCTTTAAGAGCTATTCCTGTCCAGGACCTGGTCCAGTCGGCCACAAGTGTGTAAGCTTCTCCCAGGTCCTCTGATCACCGGAGTTTTTCCTAGTCATCTGGCTTAAGCATTTGAATTTGTGGAAAGGATTTTGTCTTGTTTGGAGGCTGGGTAACCTTGGTCCCCTGAATGGGAGAGGATTTTGTCTTGTTTGGAGGGTAGCCTTGTTCCCTGGATGAATCCAGCCCAGTCTTCCTATAACCTTTGTGTCCCATAAACTTGTTCAGGGACAGCCTGCTCATAGAAGTCTGAATTCACCCTGGATCTCTGATTCTCCTGATGTTTCCTTATCTCCTGAGTCTCTTCCCCTTGAGGTCTACAGGAAACATGGTGTAAGAGAAGGCACCTTGACTAGCCAGATTAACTAAGGATAGTGTACCCCAGTGGGGGAAGGTTCTTCAGTCTCCCTGCAATGACACGTCTTGTGGGAACCTAATGGAAATGAGAGAATTGACCACAAATCATCTCCCAGGAGGCCTGTCTTCCTTGAGGCCTTTGGTGCAAGCTTTTGTAGATGCAGTCTTTGATTCGGTGAATCAGAGGGCAAGGAGAGAACTTGACTCTTTGAAACTATTCCAAGGAAGCCAGACAAGGTCTTACTTCCACCCAAAAGGTAGGGCACATTGGAGTAAGGAACTAGTGGTAGATTACGTTGTAACCACAGCCACCAAAAAACATCTGAGGAGAGTTCATCTATTCTGCAAATAGTGTGTGTAGAGCATTGGTTACATTTAGGAAGCACATGTATGCTTCAGTAACCATTGCCCTTTTTGCTCTGAATAACATGGCACATGTAACCAGGCTACATACAGAGATTTGCTCATTGGGGTTTCCAAGTCTGTGGTGACCCAGACACCTCCAGACACAAGGCAGTCCATGCAGGCTCTGTTGGCTACCTTCCTGTCTATTTCCACTGTATGCACGTGTCTGTCCATCGCAGCTGATGGAAAGACTAGGACGGTGGGCACCAGCATTGCAATTTGCTGTCATTCTGGATGCGCCTTTGTAACCATGCAGAGATGAACTCATCCTTTTATGAACATTTCATTTGAATGCTTCAAGCTCTTTGGGCATGAGATTAAAGATATGGTGACCAGGAGTGCAAAAGGGGGGAAGATATCTGCAGTGGTAGCTCCCTTCTCCACCCATGAGTAGATCTTTTCCCACAACCATAGGGGGCAAATAGATGTTCTTAGTGTTTCACTGTTGCAGTCATTACATTTGGGTAATCTGCTGGCAGGTTGCCCTCAGTCAGCTTGATTAACAAAGTCTTTGGTCCTGCGACGGTTGCTGTTCCTTCTTCCATGACGTCATGTCATCAGGAGTATAAAACATGCAGCCGACGCCATTACATCAGTCTTCCTTGCTGCACGGTGCCTGAAGCAGAAGCAGTTCACAAAGTGCTGGTCGGCCGACTCCTGAAATTTTCATTGAGTTTCAGAACCGAAGTCTTCAACTAAAATCTAAGTACCCCGCTGGGGAAACTTTTTTTTTTTTTTGCTCCTTACTAATGTCAGTAAAAGTTAATAATTGCATTACTTGTGGGAAGCAAATACCTCAAGGATTTTCATGTGTACTGTATTCCTTGCCTAGGCCCTGACCACAACTTGCCTTGCTGTCGGTTTTGTGCTAAATTTAATCAACACATGATTAAACGTCTGTATATTTTTTGCTTCTAAATATTTTGGCTCAAGATTTAACTATCCAGAAATGTCGTCAGTTAGCAATCTGACTACCGGAATACCTAAAAAAAAACGCAAAGAAAAAGACCGTCTAGGTCCAAAACAGACTAAAATTCTAAGCCAGTTGTCGGTTCGCCGGTACTCAGTGAGGCGCTTTCGCAGCCCCTGATACCGGCTACTTTGGATTCGCAGGCCTCTACTGAGACCCATTCAGAGTCCGGTATGCTGTGAGATGCTTTAAGTATTGAACCCGCGGATGTCTCTACCTCAGGTGGGTCCAGAGCCGCTGTGCAGGCACATGGCTTCTAAGGGTGTTTTCAGGTTTAAAGATTTGTGTATTAAACAGATGCCATCTTCAAAATTAAGGTCAAAATTTACCATGTCTAAAAAACTGACACTTAGGCCATGTGTACAGGCCCCAATTCCTAAAAAAACAAATTTATCAAAATAGCTGAAGATTTAATTACCTTGATCAGGGGTAGCCATCCCCCTCCTGCTAAGAGGCCTAGGCAAGGCACTAACTGTGAATCTTTAGATCAGGTTTCTATTTCTTCTGATTCTTCTGAACAGGAATTATCTATACCTACTTATGAGGACTCTAATGCAGAAGATTCCATCCCTTCTGCTTCTCCCCCCGAGGATTTCTCTTTAGGAGAAACTTTACATACCTTAAGGGAACACTTCCACTGGGAAAGTCAGGATCTCTCTGAATCTAGAGAGAGACGTAGGGATTTTCTTCTTCCTCAGCATAGGCCTTTGGCTATATATCCCCTGTTCTAGACATTGTTGATGTTTTTTCATAATCCAGTATGACTCCTGATACTCTGCCTCCTGCTCCTAGTAAGCCAGACAGAGATACTACAGAGTTCCTGACTACCGCAAATACCTTTTCAAAAACCCTACTGCTGATCCTGAAACCATTTTTCAGGGTCCCAAGGGCGTTAAGGCCTCTACTACTAAAATTCCTACCCCTTTTGACAGATTCCAGAGCGCTGGATAGATGGGGTAAGAAGTTTTACAGGTCTGCAACCTTGGCAATCCGGGCTTTAAACTGTCAATTTTATATGCTTAAATATCGACAGCATGTCATGGGTCTCCTTAAACAGAAAATGATTATTTCTGACTGGAAAATACAGCTGCAGGATTTATTACATTCAGCTGAACAAGTTGGAAAACATACTTTGCAATGTGGTTTTGATTCTTTGGAGGCCTCTTGCAAGGCTGCTGTAACTGGATCTCTGATAAGGCATGCTTGGCTCTGAGCAAAATCTACCTGACCATGTTAAAGCAAAATTGTTGAATGCTCCTTTACAACAGGACAGTCTTTGGTAATAAGGCTGAAGAAGTTTTAAAAAAGGATTGAAGATAAAGCTAAATTTATGCAAACTGTGAAAGAGTTCTTACAAGTGCAGCCACCCAGATTTAGTAGGCATTGGTCTACTAAGAACTGGTCCTTTCCAGTTCTCTCGAGAGCCGCTCGGGTCAAATCCAGACATTCCAAAGGCTCCAGGTCTCAGTCACAAGGTTCTTTTTAGAACAAAACAATCGGGTGCTTCCACCTCCAAACCTGGAAGCAACAAGGCACCTCCCTATGGTAAACATTCTCAGTGACTTTCCTCTACAATCACCAAGCACTTACCTTTTCGCTTCCCCTTTGTGGGGAAAACTGGCACTCCATGCACGAAACTGGAAACTGATTACCCAGGACAAATGGGTTTTAAATTCTGTGTCCCAGGGATACAGATTTCATTTCCACACATTGCCAATCCCAAACGGATTGCCAGATCTGCCTCCAAATCAGTGGGCAGAGGCCCAGAAACAAGTTCTGTCCCTCATGAATATGGGGGCTATTAAACCAGTACCAGAAGAGGAAAAGGGACAAGGTTTCTGTTAGATGTTTTCTGGTACCCAGAAAAGACAAATGGCGTCCGATTCTGGACTTAACCATTCTAAATACATTTCTGGACATTTCAGAATTCAAGATGCTGACTCCTCAACAGTTACTACCTATGCCAGGCAAAGATACCTGGTTGGTAACTCTAGTCTTAAGAGGCTTAACTGCATATCCCAATCAGGGAATCTTGCAGAAGATACCTCCACTTCAAAGCAGGCTATACTTGCATTACCAGTTTTCTGCACTGCCCTTTGGCTAATCTGCTGTGCCCAGGGTCTTCCCAAAGTGCCTGGCACCAGTAATTTCCTTTTGCAGGCAAAGAAATATTCAAATTTATCCATATCTGGACGATTGTCTAATTCAGGCAGAAAACAAGGACACTCTTCTAAAGCATCTGATGTTTGTAAAAAGGGTTCTAACTTGTCCAGGGTACAGTATAAATGAAAAGAAATAACTGGTACCCTCTCAAAAATTACATTCCTGGGTGCAAGCTTGAATACAACTGCCCAGATGACTTGCCTTGCGCCAGAAAAGCAAATTCAATTGAGTTACTTCAAACAGGTGGCCACAAAAGCCCAGTTATCTGCAAGACAAATTCTGCAAGCCTTTGGGTTCATGGCCTTCTGCATTCTTCTAATTCTGTATGCAAGACTGCATATGAGGAAACTTTAGTGGTACCTAAAAGGTTTATGGAGTCTGTATTGTCACAGCTTGGAAACAATGATTACAATTATACTTTGCCTGCAGCTGGAGTTCCTATGGTGCAGCAGGAAAAAGACTTCTGAACACCACTACAGCAACAATGCAGTTCTTAAGCTTCTGGTATTACAATAAGACAATCCAATAAGATAAAATATTTATTAACTGAATGAATATTTAACTCAAAGTACACAAATAAATAAAATGACATCAGATAAGTGCTTTTGGCTATTCAGCCTTCATGAGATCATAAAATTAATTACTAAAAGTTTAAAAAGAAAACATAACCAATCATTTTTAGTTTCTAACATCCTAATTGATGACCAATGGCTATAGCTAAAATACTAATTCTCTATAGGAAGAACAGATGTCAACCAACCAAAATGTCATAGTACTCAATTTCACAAATTTCATAGCCAATAATGCGACAGTTATGAAAGCATCATTGGTTCACAAGAGCATTTGGACTGACCAGTATCGCTGTCTCCTCATATGTTTTTAACCAATCAAACACTGTTGACATAATTTAAAGTAAACCTTAAAATGATTGCAAAAAAAAAATTATCCATAACCCTTGTGCTGCCAAAGATATCGCAATAGTGGCGATTATGCAAGTAATATAACCATGGCTGATTTCAAATCAAATGCAGACATCAGAACATATAACATATATGTAAAAAATCATATCTAATGGGGAAGTGTATAAATAACAATAGTCGCTAAAGTAGCGATTCTGCAACTAAAAGCCGTAGCTTTTCTCAAATCAAGATGCCGAGTATAAAATTAAGTACATAAAAAACAACATAGAAAACATAAAATGTCCCATAGACAGTTGTGTACAGTAAGTCAATAAACCTGTTGGAGTCTAACGAAAATGTCAAATAGCACTTCATTCATAACAGAACCAAAATGATATTTGCATAATAAAGAAAAGCTCAAATAGCTTCAATTCACCAGCAAAACCCACATCCAATCAGACAGCAAAGTCTCATAAATCACTGCTTATTCCTCAAATACATCTAGTGGGCAAATGTGTAAATAACAGTGATAGCTAAAATGCTATTTCTGCAACTAAATAAAGCCGTGGCCTTTCTCGACTCAAAATGCAGAGTATAAATATACATGCATGGAAAACATAAAATGTCCCTTGGACAGTTGTACACAATAACTGAGTCAACAAGCATGTCTGAGTCTAGTGAGAATATCAAATGGCACTTTGTTCATAACAGAGCCACAATAGTATTTGCATAGTGAAGAAATACTCCAATAGCATCAGTTCCACAGCGGAGCCCACATCCAATCAGACAAAGTGTCATACCAATCGCCGTTCATTCCTCAAATACATCTTCTCCACTATTGGTCCAGGACCGGCCATTGGATGAAACTTGTATCCAATCGGACAGTGGAATCGCATACCAATTGCCATTAATTCCTTCACTAGGCATTCCCCATAGTAGGTCCTTGGGTGAATCAACTAACCAATGGCTGTGTTAGCGCTAATTCCTTGCCACAAATGATCAGGCCTTACGATCAACACATGTCAGTCAAATACGGCTAAAACTTGTAGAAGTCAAGCCAATATATATAAATACATACCAGCTCCTCAGAGAAGCTACTAACAAATCAGTCAAGAGTCACAAACATGGAAAGTCATTTCCCATTCGCCGTTCATTTACTTAGCATTTCTCTTTCACTATTGGCTTAAAACGGTCAAAGGATACATCAGTTGGTCAATGGCTGTACTAATAGCGCTGATGTCTTAGTGGATGATACATACGGCCAGCGGCTAGGTGTATGGTAGTCAATGCTCCAATCAGCAAAAGATTCACCTTTTCATGATCAATCCGAGCATTAAAATTACACAACTGTCTCTGTTCTTCCCCCAGTCACTTCTATCATACAGATTAATGTAAAGTAATTCTTCATTGGAGAAATGTATTTAATTCCCCAAACAAGTCTTCATAAAGGAAAACCAGCTTTATTGGTGGCTTATAACATTCCTTCTGGCTGTCAGTATGGGTTTTAATGGAGCGACAGTTTAAGCCAGGTGGATGGTGGGCTTGTGAATGAACTATCCAG